>NC_091299.1:22452613-22457613 GCF_038502225.1 Cherax quadricarinatus
TGACCCCTGCGGGACCCCGCTGGTCACAGGTGCCCACTCTGACACCTCGCCACGTACCATGACTCGCTGCTGTCTTCCTGACAAGTATTCCCTGATCCATTGTAGTGCCTTCCCTGTTATCCCTGCTTGGTCCTCCAGTTTTTGCACCAATCTCTTGTGTGGAACTGTGTCAAACGCCTTCTTGCAGTCCAAGAAAATGCAATCCACCCACCCCTCTCTCTCTTGTCTTACTGCTGTCACCATGTCATAGAACTCCAGTAGGTTTGTGACACAGGATTTCCCGTCCCTGAAACCATGTTGGCTGCTGTTGATGAGATCATTCCTTTCTAGGTGTTCCACCACTCTTCTCCTGATAATCTTCTCCGTGATTTTGCATACTATACATGTCAGTGACACTGGTCTGTAGTTTAATGCTTCATGTCTGTCTAATTTTTTAAAGATTGGGACTACATTTGCTGTCTTCCATGCCTCAGGCAATCTCCCTGTTTCGATAGATGTATTGAATATTGTTGTTAGGGGTACACATAGCGCCTCTGCTCCCTCTCTCAATACCCATGGGGAGATGTTATCTGGCCCCATTGCCTTTGAGGTATCTAGCTCACTCAAGAAGCCTCTTCACTTCTTCCTCGGTTGTGTGCACTGTGTCCAGCACTTGGTGGTGTGCCCCACCTCTCCGTCTTTCTGGAGTCCCTTCTGTCTCCTCTGTGAACACTTCTTTGAATCTCTTGTTGAGTTCTTCACATACTTCATGGTCATTTCCTGTTGTCTCTCCTCCTTCCATCCTTAGCCTGATTACCTGGTCCTTGACTGTTGTTTTCCTCCTGATGTGGCTGTACAACAGTTTCGGGTCAGATTTGGCTTTCGCTGCTATGTCATTTTCATATTGTCTTTGGGCCTCCCTTCTTATCTGTGCATATTCGTTTCTGGCTCTCCGACTGTTCTCCTTATTCTCCTGGGTCCTTTGCCTTCTATATTTCTTCCATTCCCTAGCACACTTGGTTTTTGCCTCCCTGCACCTTTGGGTAAACCATGGGCTCATCCTGGCTTTTTCATTAATCCTGTTACCCTTGGGTACAAACCTCTCCTCAGCCTCCTTGCATTTTGTTGCTACATATTCCATCATCTCATTAACTGGCTTCCCTGCCAGTTCTCTGTCCCACTGAACCCCGTTCAGGTAGTTCCTCATTCCTGTGTAGTCCCCTTTCTTGTAGTTTGGCTTCATTCGTCCTGGCCTTCCTGCTTCTCCCTCCACTTGTAGCTCTACTGTGTATTCGAAGCTTAAAACCACATGGTCACTGGCCCCAAGGGGTCTTTCATATGTGTGTGTGTGTGTGTGTGTGTGTGTGTGTGTGTGTGTGTGTGTGTGTGTGTGTGTGTGTGTGTGTGTGTGTATGTGAACTAGGAACTGAGCCTAGGGCACCGTAGGTCACACGGGAATGAGGTCAAATGTTCACACAGAGGTCAGTCAAAGTTCAGCAGTCATGAAATCGGGTCAAATATCATTCGGAGATGTCATGCCAGCTGGTCAGAGGTCAGAGGTCATCCAGAGGAATCAGGTCGGGAAGGTCAGGAGGTGAATAGTAGTGAAATAGAGGCACATCTCGTTTAAAAAAGGTCAAGAGAGAGAAAGAGAGAGAGCGACAGAGACAGAGACAGACAGACAGAGACAGACAGACAGAGACAGACAGACAGACAGAGACAGAGACAGACAGACAGATAGAGACAGACAGACAGAGACAGACAGACAGAGACAGACAGACAGAGACAGAGACAGACAGACAGACAGACAGAGACAGACAGACAGACAGACAGACAGACAGAGGGGGGGAGGGAGCACTGTGAAGAGCCAGTACAAAGTTAACATTACTCACACCAAGGAAAGGATTCTGAAGACGAGGTTCTATCATGTGGGAGTACATTCTGAGGAAGGAATATATACAAAGAAAGAGTGTTTAACAGAAAGGCAGATTCGGTGCACTCAAATCTAGACTGTTAACTCTCAGAATGCGGAGAGAACATGAACACAAAAAAAAAAAATTCTTGAATACTGATAAGTTGATACTGTAATTATTCATCTATACAGGTTATTTACATTTAACCCCAACTCTGCTAGGGTAAGATTGACATATGCAGAATGGGTGTCATCTCTGGGAGGATCAAACTCTGTAGCATTGGCTAACTCATGCTGTATTTGAGGCAAATCTGAATTGGAAGTTACAAATGATACTTGAGGATTTCTCAATACCTGTCGTGTACATAGGGAATAACGACATTCAGGTTGATCGTCTGACTGAGTATCAGAGGAAGAGAGTACAGGATCAGGAGGATTGTCAGAGTCTGTCACATTAGTCTGGGTTGGAACATCATTATCATCACATACTAACTTCATATGATCTAAATGCGATTCTTTATACTGACCAGTACTAATCTCTCTAACCTTATACTTATTACCAGTGATATGTTCAACTACTACCTCAGAAGACCGATGGCAAGTACAACGCAGTTGCATTTGCTAGCCGAGTCCTTATGAAGGCTGAACGTAATTATACAGTAACTGAGCAAGAAGCTTTAGCAATAGTATGGTCTTTAGAGCACTTCCGAGACATTATTTATCAGTACTCTGTTCATGTCTTGACAGACCATGCTCCACTGATACCTTTATTCCAGAACAAACAACCTGCTGGAAGGTTAGCCAGATGGACCTTGACTATCCAAGAGTTCAATCCCACCTTTGAGCATTTGCCTGGCAAGTCAAATGTAGTCGCAGATGCCTTATCGCGACATGTTAGTATAGTAACTGCAGACCCTCCATTTAGTGTTGAAGATGTAAAGAATGCTCAACGAACAGATCCCATGTGGTCTGGTGTGATTCGATTCCTGCTCCAGGAAGATCTTATTCTGACTGTGAAGCCACCAGCACCCATCAGTGACTTTGTCATGAACCAAGAATTACTGTATCGAACAGCCGAGTTGGGTACTCCTAGCAGAAGAGTGTACCAGTTAGTAATTCCACAGTCACTAGTGAATGTAGCCTTACAGCTAGTTCACGATGTACCAGGTGTTGCACACCCTGGTATGGATCGTTCAGTAAAACAAGCCAGATTGAAATACTTTTGGCCTCGTATGGCAACTGATATTTCTGAGTATGTTAAGAAATGTAGTGTCTGCATGCAACATAAAGGCAATGCTAATGGTCCTAATCCAATCCAAGTATATCCAACTACTAGCGAACCGTGGGAAAGAGTTGCGCTAGATTTGTTAACTAATTTCCAATGTTCCCTCCAAGGTAACAAACATCTGTGTGTTATGGTAGACCATTTCACCAGATATTGTGAGTTAGTTCCTATTGCAGATAAGACTGCCGAGACAGTAGCTAAAGCGTTTAAAGAATGCATTATCTGCAGGCATACCACCCCTAAGTCCCTAGTAACAGATAATGGAGGTGAATTCTGTAATGAGATTCTTGAAAATTTGTGTTCCTTGTACAAGATCTCTAAATCCACCATTGTTCCTCATCATCCTGCCAGCAATGGGTTAGCGGAACGAACCAATAAGAAAGTACTTGATGTCTTGAGAGCCACTATCAATCCCAACAGTGAAACTTGGGATGAAGTTATACCTGATGTGCAGTGTGCTATAAATTCTGCTTACAATGTTTCTATAGGTGACACTCCACATTATGCATTGTATGGTGTAGATAAACGTTTGCCTTATGAGTTGTTATATTCTAATCCGAAACCAAATTACAACCCTGATGATTTCATAGCAACTCGTACCAGCTTAGCTCAAAGTGTTTTTAGAAGAATCCGTGAAACACTTCATAAATCAACAGCAGAATTTACAAGAGTCGCAAACACTCGTGCAAAGCCATCCAAAATCAAAGTAGGTTCGAGAGTTATGCTGATTAACTTTAACAAAACGTCTGCAATGCCAAAGCTTGATCAAAAGTTTGTTGGTCCTTATCGAGTAGTTGAACATATCACTGGTAATAAGTATAAGGTTAGAGAGATTAGTACTGGTCAGTATAAAGAATCGCATTTAGATCATATGAAGTTAGTATGTGATGATAATGATGTTCCAACCCAGACTAATGTGACAGACTCTGACAATCCTCCTGATCCTGTACTCTCTTCCTCTGATACTCAGTCAGACGATCAACCTGAATGTCGTTATTCCCTACGTACACGACAGGTATTGAGAAATCCTCAAGTATCATTTGTAACATCCAATTCAGATTTGCCTCAAATACAGCATGAGTTAGCCAATGCTACAGAGTTTGATCCTCCCAGAGATGACACCCATTCTGCATATGTCAATCTTACCCTAGCAGAGTTGGGGTTAAATGTAAATAACCTGTATAGATGAATAATTACAGTATCAACTTATCAGTATTCAAGAATTTTTTTTTTTGTGTTCATGTTCTCTCCGCATTCTGAGAGTTAACAGTCTAGATTTGAGTGCACCGAATCTGCCTTTCTGTTAAACACTCTTTCTTTGTATATATTCCTTCCTCAGAATGTACTCCCACATGATAGAACCTCGTCTTCAGAATCCTTTCCTTGGTGTGAGTAATGTTAACTTTGTACTGGCTCTTCACAGTGCTCCCTCCCCCCCTCTGTCTGTCTGTCTGTCTGTCTCTGTCTGTCTGTCTGTCTCTGTCTCTGTCTGTCTGTCTCTGTCTGTCTGTCTCTGTCTGTCTGTCTCTATCTGTCTGTCTGTCTCTGTCTCTGTCTGTCTGTCTGTCTGTCTCTGTCTGTCTGTCTCTGTCTGTCTCTGTCTCTGTCGCTCTCTCTCTTTCTCTCTCTTGACCTTTTTTAAACGAGATGTGCCTCTATTTCACTACTATTCACCTCCTGACCTTCCCAACCTGATTCCTCTGGATGACCTCTGACCTCTGACCAGCTGGCATGACATCTCCGAATGATATTTGACCCGATTTCATGACTGCTGAACTTTGACTGACCTCTGTGTGAACATTTGACCTCATTCCCGTGTGACCT
>NC_091299.1:22465113-22480113 GCF_038502225.1 Cherax quadricarinatus
ACGCTGATGGAATAACAAATAAGTGGGAGGAGTGGCAAGAAAGAGTCAAAGAAGCATCACCGGACATCATAGCTCTCACAGAAACCAAGCTTACAGGTATGATAACAGATGCCATCTTTCCAACGGGATACCAAATCCTGAGGAAAGACAGAGGGAACAGGGGGGGTGGAGGAGTGGCGTTGCTGATCAAAAATCGCTGGAATTTTGATGAGCTGGAGAGAGGAGATAGCGGAGAAGAAAGTGATTACATAGTGGGAACACTTCACTCTGGAGGTCCCAAGGTGGTAATAGCAGTGATGTATAACCCACCACAGAACAGCAGGAGGCCAAGGCAAGAGTACGACGAGAGCAATAGAGCGATGGTTGACACACTGGCTAGAGTGGCCAGAAGAGCTCATGCATGCAGGGCAAAGCTCCTGATCATGGGTGACTTTAACCACAAGGAGATAGATTGGGAGAACTTGGACCCACATGGGGGCCAAGATACTTGGAGGGCTAAGATGATGGAGGTGGTACTGGAGAACTTCATGTACCAACACGTAAGGGACACTACAAGAGAGAGAGGAGAGGATGAACCAGCAAGGCTGGACTTAGTATTCACCTTCAGTAGTGCAGATATCGAGGACATCACATATGAAAGACCCCTTGGGGCCAGTGACCATGTGGTTGTAAGCTTCGAATACACAGTAGAGCTACAAGTGGAGGGAGAAGCAGGAAGGCCAGGACGAATGAAGCCAAACTACAAGAAAGGGGACTACACAGGAATGAGGAACTACCTGAACGGGGTTCAGTGGGACAGAGAACTGGCAGGGAAGCCAGTTAATGAGATGATGGAATATGTAGCAATAAAATGCAAGGAGGCTGAGGAGAGGTTTGTACCCAAGGGTAACAGGAGTAATGAAAAAGCCAGGATGAGCCCATGGTTTACCCAAAGGTGCAGGGAGGCAAAAACCAAGTGTGCTAGGGAATGGAAGAAATATAGAAGGCAAAGGACCCAGGAGAATAAGGAGAACAGTCGTAGAGCCAGAAATGAATATGCACAGATAAGAAGGGAGGCCCAAAGACAATATGAAAATGACATAGCAGCGAAAGCCAAATCTGACCCGAAACTGTTGTACAGCCACATCAGGAGGAAAACAACAGTCAAGGACCAGGTAATCAGGCTAAGGAAGGAAGGAGGAGAGACAACAGGAAATGACCGGGAAGTATGTGAAGAACTCAACAAGAGATTCAAAGAAGTGTTCACAGAGGAGACAGAAGGGACTCCAGAAAGACGGAGAGGTGGGGCACACCACCAAGTGCTGGACACAGTGCACACAACCGAGGAAGAAGTGAAGAGGCTTCTGAGTGAGCTAGATACCTCAAAGGCAATGGGGCCAGATAACATCTCCCCATGGGTATTGAGAGAGGGAGCAGAGGCGCTATGTGTACCCCTAACAACAATATTCAATACATCTATCGAAACAGGGAGATTGCCTGAGGCATGGAAGACAGCAAATGTAGTCCCAATCTTTAAA
This sequence comes from Cherax quadricarinatus, assembly GCF_038502225.1. Taxonomy (NCBI): domain Eukaryota; kingdom Metazoa; phylum Arthropoda; class Malacostraca; order Decapoda; family Parastacidae; genus Cherax; species Cherax quadricarinatus. The sequence goes on from NC_091299.1 coordinate 22,466,631, forward strand.
AAAGGAGACAGACATGAAGCATTAAACTACAGACCAGTGTCACTGACATGTATAGTATGCAAAATCATGGAGAAGATTATCAGGAGAAGAGTGGTGGAACACCTAGAAAGGAATGATCTCATCAACAGCAGCCAGCATGGTTTCAGGGACGGGAAATCCTGTGTCACAAACCTACTGGAGTTCTATGACATGGTGACAGCAGTAAGACAAGAGAGAGAGGGGTGGGTGGATTGCATTTTCTTGGACTGCAAGAAGGCGTTTGACACAGTTCCACACAAGAGATTGGTGCAAAAACTGGAGGACCAAGCAGGGATAACAGGGAAGGCACTACAATGGATCAGGGAATACTTGTCAGGAAGACAGCAGCGAGTCATGGTACGTGGCGAGGTGTCAGAGTGGGCACCTGTGACCAGCGGGGTCCCGCAGGGGTCAGTCCTAGGACCAGTGCTGTTTCTGGTATTTGTGAACGACATGACGGAAGGAATAGACTCTGAGGTGTCCCTGTTTGCAGATGACGTGAAGTTGATGAGAAGAATACACTCGATCGAAGACCAGGCAGAACTACAAAGGGATCTGGACAGGCTGCAGAACTGGTCCAGCAATTGGCTCCTGGAGTTCAATCCCACCAAGTGCAAAGTCATGAAGATTGGGGAAGGGCAAAGAAGGCCGCAGACGGAGTACAGTCTAGGGGGTCAGAGACTACAAACCTCACTCAAGGAAAAAGATCTTGGGGTGAGTATAACACCAGGCACATCTCCTGAAGCGCACATCAACCAAATAACTGCTGCAGCATATGGGCGCCTAGCAAACCTCAGAACAGCATTCCGACATCTTAATAAGGAATCGTTCAGGACCCTGTACACCGTATACGTTAGGCCCATATTGGAGTATGCGGCACCAGTTTGGAACCCACACCTAGCCAAGCACGTAAAGAAACTAGAGAAAGTGCAAAGGTTTGCAACAAGACTAGTCCCAGAGCTAAGAGGTATGTCCTACGAGGAGAGGTTAAGGGAAATCAACCTGACGACACTGGAGGACAGGAGAGATAGGGGGGACATGATAACAACATACAAAATACTGAGAGGAATTGACAAGGTGGACAAAGACAGGATGTTCCAGAGATTGGACACAGTAACAAGGGGACACAGTTGGAAGCTAAAGACACAGATGAATCACAGGGATGTTAGGAAGTATTTCTTCAGCCACAGAGTAGTCAGTAAGTGGAATAGTTTGGGAAGCGATGTAGTGGAGGCAGGATCCATACATAGCTTTAAGCAGAGGTATGATAAAGCTCACGGCTCAGGGAGAGTGACCTAGTAGCGATCAGGGAAGAGGCGGGGCCAGGAGCTCGGACTCGACCCCCGCAACCTCAACTAGGTGAGTACAACTAGGTGAGTACACACACACCCACACACACACATACACACACACACACACCCACACACACACACCCACACACACACACACACACACACACACACACACACACACACACACACACACACACACACACGCACACGAACACACACACACACACACACACACACACACACACACACACACACGAACACACACACACACGCACACGTACTCATATACAACAGGCCTAGTGTCTAATCGACATGTGCCTAGGACAAAATGGTAACTAACACAGTAGCGACCAGTGAAGGGGCAGGGCCAGGAGCTATGAATCGACCCCTGCAGCCACAATTGTGTGAGTACACAGTTCCATACAAGAGATTAGTGCAAAAGATGGAGGCCCAGGCAGGTATAACAGGAAGTGGACTGCAATGGATCAGATAATACCTGACAGGGAGGCAACAACGAGTCATGGTAAGTGACGAGGTGTCAGAGTGGGCACCTGTGACGAGCGGGGTCCCACAGGGGTCAGTCATAGGACCAGTGCTGTTTCTGGTATATGTGAATGACATGGAGGAAGGAATAGACTCTGAAGTGTTACTGTTTGTAGATGATGTGAAGTTAATGAGGAGAATTAAATCGGATGAGGATCAGGCGGGACTAGAAAAGGATCTGGATAAGCTGCAAGCCTGGTCCAGCAACTGGCTCCTGGAGTTTAACCCCACCAAGTGCAAATTCATGAAGATCGGGGAAGGCAAAGAAAACCGCAGAGAGAGTACAGGCTAGGGGGCCAAAGACTGCAAACCTCACTCAAGGAAAAGAATCTGAGGCGCACATCAACCAGGTAACTGCTGCAGCATGTGGGCGCCTGGCAAACCTGAGAATAGCGTTCCGGTACCTCAGTAAGGAATCGTTCAAGACTCTGTACACCATGTACATCAGGCCCATACTGGAGTATGAAGCACCAGTTTGGAACCCACACCTGGTCAAGCACATCAAGAAATTAGAGAAAGTTCACAATTTTGCAGTAAGACTAGTGCCGGAGATAATGGGAATGTCATACGAGGAGAAGTTAAAGGAAATCGACCTGACGACAATGGAGGACAGGAAGGATAGAGCAGACATGTTAACGATACATAAAATACTGAGAGGATTTGACACAGCAACAAGGCGTCACAACTAGAAGTTGAAGACTCAGATGAGTCACAGGGATGTTAGGAAGTATTTCTTCAGTCTTAGAGTTGTCAGGAAGTTGAATAGTCTGGAGAGTGATGAGTTGGAGGCAGGATCCGTACATAGTTTTAAGAAGAGGTATGATAAAGTTGATAAAGCAGGGAGAAAGTGGACCTAGTAGTGACCAGTGAAGAGGCGGGGCCAGGAACCATGAATCGACCCCTGTAACCATATATAAGTGAGTACACAAGCACACTTTGATAATGGCATCCTCAGCACTTTGCCAGAGTACCTCAACAATCACAACGAGGACACTTAGAATTGTTGTCAAGAATAATTATTAACTACTGGGATACCTGGAGGTTACCTGGGAGTAGTCCCTAACTACTGGGATACCTGGAGGTTACCTGGGAGTAGTCTTTAACTACTACCAAACCTGGAGGTTACCTGGGAGTAGTCCCTAACTACTGGGATACCTGGAGGTTACCTGGGAGTAGTCTTTAACTACTACCAAACCTGGAGGTTACCTGGGAGTAGTCCCTAACTACTGGGATACCTGGAGGTTACCTGGGAGTAGTCTTTAACTACTACCAAACCTGGAGGTTACCTGGGAGTAGTCCCTAACTACTGGGATACCTGGAGGTTACCTGGGAGTAGTCTTTAACTACTACCAAAAATGGAGGTTACCTGGGAGTAGTCCCTAACTACTGGGATACCTGGAGGTTACCTGGGAGTAGTCTTTAACTACTACCAAACCTGGAGGTTACCTGGGAGTTGTCCCTAACTACTGGGATACCTGGAGGTTACCTGGGAGTAGTCCCTAACTACTGGGATACCTGCAGGTTACCTGGGAGTAATCGCGAATTACAGGGATACCTGGAGATTACCTGGGAGTAGTCCCTGACTACTGGGATACCTGGAGGTTACCTGGGAGTAGTTTTTAACCACTGGGATACCTGGAAGTTACCTGGGAGTAGTCCCTAACTACTGGGATACCTGGAGGTTACCAGGGAGTAGTCCCTAACTTCTGGGATACTTGGAGGTTACCAGAGAGTAGTCTCTAACTACTGGGATACCTGGAGGTTACCAGGGAGTAGCCCCTAACTACTGGGATACCTAGAGATTACCAGGGAGTAGTCCCTAACTACTGGGACACCTGGAGGTTATCAGGGAGTAGTCCCTAACTACTGGGATACCTGGAGGTTACCTGGGAGTAATCCCGAATTACTGGGATACCTGGAGGTTACATGGGAATAATCTCTAACTACTGGGATACCTGGAGGTTGGCTGTGAGTAGTCCCTAGCTACTGGGATACCTGGAGGTTACCTGGGAGTAGCCCCTAACTACTGGAATACCTGGAGGTTACCTGGGAGTAGTCCCTAACTACTGGGACTTAGAGGTTATCTGGGAGTAGTCCCTAACTACTGGGATACCTGGAGATTACCTGGGAGTAGTCCCTAAATACTGGGATACCTGGAGGTTACCTAAGAATAGTCCCTAAATACTGGGATACCTGGATGTTACCTGGGAGTAGTCCCTAACTACTGGGATACCTGGAGGTTACCTGGGAGTAATCGCGAATTATAGGGATACCTGGAGGTTACCTGGGAGTAGTCCCTGACTACTGGGATACCTGGAGGTTACCTGGGAGTAGTCTTTAACCACTGGGATACCTGGAAGTTACCTGGGAGTAGTCCCTAACTACTGGGATACCTGTAGGTTACCAGGGAGTAGTCTCTAACTACTGGGATACTTGGAGGTTACCAGAGAGTAGTCTCTAACTACTGGGTTACCTGGAGGTTACCTGGGAATAGTCCCTAACTTCTGGGATACCTAGAGATTACCAGGGAGTAGTCCCTAACTACTGGGATACCTGGAGGTTATCAGGGAGTAGTCCCTAACTACTGGGATACCTGGAGGTTACTTGGGAGTAATCCCGAATTACTGGGATACCTGGAGATTACCTGGGAATAATCTCTAACTACTGGGATACCTGGAGGTTACCTGGGAGTAGTCTCTAACTGCTGGGATACCAGGAGGTTACCTGGGAGTAGTCACTAACTACTGGGATACCTGGAGGTTACCTGGGAGTAGTCCCTAACTACTAGGATACCTTAAGGTTACCAGGGAGTATTCCCTAACTACTAGGATACCTGGAGGTTGGCTGTGAGTAGTCCCTAGCTACTGGGATACCTGAAGGTTACCTGGGAGTAGTCCCTAACTACTGGGACTTAGAGGTTATCTGGGAGTAGTCCCTAACTACTGGGGTACCTGGAGGTTACCTGGGAGTAGCTCCTAACTACTGGAATACCTGGAGGTTACCTGGGAGTAGTCCCTAGCTACTGTGATATCTAGAGGTTACCTGGGAGTAGTCCCTAATTACTGGGATACCTGTAGATTACCTGGAAGTAGTCATTAACAACTGGGATACCTGGAGGTTACCTGGGAGTAGTCTCTAACTACTGGAATACCTGGAGGTTACCTGGGAGTAGTTCCTAAATACTGGGATACCTGGAGGTTACCTGGGAGTAGCCCCTAACTACTGGGATACCTGGGGGTTACCTGGGAGTAATCCCGAATTACTGGGATACCTGGAGGTTACCTGGGAGTAGTCAATAACTACTGGGATACCTGGAGGTTACCTGGGAGTAGTCCCTAACTACTGGGATACCTGGAGGTTACCTGGGAGTAGTCCCTAACTATTGGAATACCTGTAGATTACCTGGAAGTAGTCATTAACAACTGAGATACCTTGAGGTTACCTGGGAGTAGTCTCTAACTACTGGGATACCTGGAAGTTACCTGGGAGTAGTCCCTAACTACTGGGATACCTGGAGGTTACCTGGGAGTAGTCCCTAACTACTGGGATACCTGGAGGTTACCTGGGAGTAGTCCCTAACTACTGGGATACCTGTAGATTACCTGGAAGTAGTCATTAACAACTGGGATACCTGGAGGTTACCTGTGAGTAGTCTCTAACTACTGGAATACCTTGAGGTTACCTGGAAGAAGTCATTAACCGCTGGGGTACCTGGAGATTGCATGGGAATAGTCATTAGACACTGGGATACCTTGAGGTTACCTTGGAGTAGTCTCTAACTTCTGGGGTACCTGGAGGTTACCTGAGAGTAGTTACTAGATGCTGGGATACCTGGAGGTTACCTGAGAGTAGTATCTAACCACTGGGATACCTGGGATGCATGGTAGGTAGTTTGTACAGCGCGTGGGGATGGATGGGAGGCTCTACCTATCCAGTGCTCTATGCGGTGTTATATCCAGTGTTCTATACAGTGTTCTACCCAGTGTTCAATTTAGTGTTCTATCACACAATATTGGAATAACTGCACCTCTTCTCACTAAGTTAATACCAACCATGTGTTACAGAATATTAAGTCACAATACCGTGACTGGAACAATACAAATAACCCTGACACAGGAGACTGGAACATATCACGACGTTTTGCTCTCACTTGGATCATTAACTAGTCGCTAGTGTGGCTAGTTAATGGTGCGAAAGGTAGCCATTACTTGCAGTCTCCAGTGTATGTGTGTGTTGTGTACGTAACGATGTGTTGAGTGTGTGTTTTTTGTGTCTTCTCCCCCCGTAGTAAGGACTGGGGGTCGTGCCTGGAGGACGAGCCTCCCCAGGTGGAGTACAGCTTCCCCCAGCTTCCACCTGGTGCCATGTACGACGCTGACCACCAGTGCCGCCTCAGCTTTGGATCTGCTGCCACGCACTGTGCCGGTATTGAGGGCACTGAAAGAGTGTGCCAGACTCTTTGGTGCCATCTAGACAACCGCTGCATCACCAGAATGGAACCAGCTGCCGAGGGCACCCAGTGTGGTAAACACAAGGTGAGTCTCACCACAAGTGTGGGTAACAGTGTGTGTGGGTGGGTAACAGCGTGTGTGTGTCTGAGTAACAGTATGTGTGTGTCTGGGTAACAGTGTGTGTGTGTCTGAGTAATATTGTGTGTGTGTGTCTGAGTAACAGTGTGTGTGTGTCTGGGTAAAAGTGTGTGTGGGTGGGTAACAGTGTGTGTGTCTGGGGTAACAGTGTGTTTGTGTCTGGGTAACAGTGTGTGTGTGTCTGGGTAACAGTGTGTGTGTGTCTGGGTAACAGTGTGTGTGTGTCTGGGTAACAGTGTGTGTGTGTCTGGGTAACAGTGTGTGTGTGCCGGGTAACAGTGTGTGTGTGTGTCTGGGTAACAGCGTGTGTGTGTCTGGGTAACAGTGTGTGTGTGTCTGGGTAACAGTGTGTGTGTGTCTGGGTAACAGTGTGTGTGTGTCTGGGTAACAGCGTGTGTGTGTCTGGGTAACAGTGTGTGTGTGTCTGGGTAACAGTGTGTGTGGGTGGGTAACAGTGTGTGTGTCTGGGGTAACAGTGTGTTTATGTCTGGGTAATAGTGTGTGTGTGTGTGTGTCTGGGTAACAGTGTGTGTGTCTGGGTAACAGTGTGTGTGTGTCTGGGTAACAGTGTGTGTGTCTGGGGTAACAGTGTGTGTGTGTCTGGGTAACAGTGTGTTTGTGTCTGGGTAACAGTGTGTGTGTGTCTGGGTAACAGTGTGTGTGTGTGTCTGGGTAACAGTGTGTGTGTCTGGGTAACAGTGTGTTTGTGTCTGGGTAACAGTGTGTGTGTGTCTGGGTAACAGTGTGTGTGTGTCTGGGTAACAGTGTGTTTGTGTCTGGGTAACAGTGTGTTTGTGTCTGGGTAACAGTGTGTGTGTCTGGGGTAACAGTGTGTGTGTCTGGGGTAACAGTGTGTTTGTGTCTGGGGTAACAGTGTGTTTGTGTCTGGGGTAACAGTGTGTTTGTGTCTGGGTAACAGTGTGTGTGTGTCTGGGTAGCAGTGTGTGTGGGTGGGTAACAGTGTGTGTGTCTGGGGTAACAGTGTGTTTGTGTCTGGGTAACAGTGTGTTTGTGTCTGGGTAACAGTGTGTGTGTGTCTGGGCAACAGTGTGTGTGTATCTGGGTAACAGTGTGTGTGTGTCTGGGTAACAGTGTGTGTGTGTCTGGGTAACAGTGTGTGTTTGTCTGGGTAACAGTGTGTGTGTGTCTGGGTAACAGTGTGTATATGTCTGAGTAACAGTGTGTGTGTGTGTCTGAGTAACAGTGTGTGTGGGTGGGTAACAGTGTGTGTGTGTCTGGGTAACAGTGTGTATATGTCTGAGTAACAGTGTGTGTGTGTGTCTGAGTAACAGTGTGTGTGGGTGGGTAACAGTGTGTGTGTGTATGGGGTAACAGTGTGTTTGTATCTGGGTAACATTGTGCGTGTGTCTGGGTAACAGTGTGTGTATCTGGGTAACAGTGTGTGTGTCTGGGTAACAGTGTGTGTGTCTGGGTAACAGTGTGTGTGTCTGGGTAACATTGTGTGTGTGTCTGGGTAACAGTGTGTGTGTCTGGGTAACAGTGTGTGTGTCTGGGTAACAGTGTGTGTGTCTGGGTAACAGTGTGTGTGTCTGGGTAATAGTGCGTGTGTGTCTGGGTAACAGTGTGTGTGTCTGGGTAACAGTGTGTGTGTCTGGGTAACAGTGTGTTTGCGTGTCTGGGTAACAGTGTGTGTGTCTGGGTAACAGTGTGTGTGTCTGGGTAACAGTGTGTTTGCGTGTCTGGGTAACAGTGTGTGTGTCTGGGTAACAGTGTGTGTATCTGGGTAACAGTGTGTGTGTCTGGGTAACAGTGTGTTTGCGTGTCTGGGTAACAGTGTGTGTGTCTGGGTAACAGTGTGTGTGTCTGGGTAACAGTGTGTTTGCGTGTCTGGGTAACAGTGTGTGTGTCTCGGTAACAGTGTGTGTATCTGGGTAACAGTGTGTGTGTCTGGGTAACAGTGTGTTTGCGTGTCTGGGTAACAGTGTGTGTGTCTGGGTAACAGTGTGTGTGTGTGTGTCTGGGTAACAGTGTGTGTGTCTGGGTAACAGTGTGTGTGTGTGTGTCTGGGTAACAGTGTGTGTGTCTGGGTAACAGTGTGTGTGTGTGTGTGTCTGGGTAACAGTGTGTGTTTGTGTGTCTGGGTAACAGTGTGTTTATGTGTCTGGGTAACAGTGTGTGTGTCTGGGTAACAGTGTGTTTGTGTGTCTAGGTAACAGTGTGTTTGTGTGTCTGGGTAACAGTGTGTGTGTGTCTGGGTAACAGTGTGTCTGGGTAACAGTGTGTTTGTGTTTCTGGGTAACAGTGTGTGTGTCTGGGTAACAGTGTGTGTGTCTGGGTAACAGTGTGTGTATCTGGGTAACAGTGTGTGTGTCTGGGTAACAGTGTGTGTGTATCTGGGTAACAGTGTGTGTGTGTCTGGGTAACAGTGTGTGTTTGTGTGTCTGGGTAACAGTGTGTTTATGTGTCTGGGTAACAGTGTGTGTGTCTGGGTAACAGTGTGTTTGTGTGTCTAGGTAACAGTGTGTTTGTGTGTCTGGGTAACAGTGTGTGTGTGTCTGGGTAACAGTGTGTCTGGGTAACAGTGTGTTTGTGTTTCTGGGTAACAGTGTGTGTGTCTGGGTAACAGTGTGTGTGTCTGGGTAACAGTGTGTGTATCTGGGTACCAGTGTGTGTGTCTGGGTAACAGTGTGTGTGTATCTGGGTAACAGTGTGTGTGTCTGGGTAACAGTGTGTGTGTGTGTGGGTAACAGTGTGTGTGTGTCTGGGTAATAGTGTGTGTGTGTCTGGGTAACAGTGTGTTTGTGTGTCTGGGTAACAGTGTGTGTGTCAAACTTCCTAACTTCCGTTTGACTCATCTGACTCTCCAGTTTCCAATTGTGACCCCTTGTTTCTTTGTCCCATCTCTGGAACATCCTGTCTCTGTCCATCTTGTCAATTCCTCGCAGTATTTTGTACGTCATTATCATGTCTCCCCTAACCCTCCTGTCCTCCAGTGTCATCAGGCCGATTTCCCTCAACCTTTCTTCGTGGGATATTCCTCTGATCTCTGGAACTAGCCTTGTTGCAAACCTTTGCACTTTCTCTAATTTCTTGACGTGTTTGACCAGGTGTGGGTTCCAAACTGGTGCTTCATACTCCAGTATGGGTCTGACGTACATGGTGTACAGAGTCTTGAACGATTTCTTACTGAGGTACCGGAACGCTATTCTCAGGTTTACCAGGCACCCATATGCTGCGGCAGTTATCTGGTTGATGTGTGCCTCCGGAGAAGTGCTCTGTATTATACTCACCCTAAGATCCTTCTCCTTGAGTGAGGTTTTCAGTCTTTGGCCATCTAGCCTATACTCTGTCTGCGGCCCTCTTTGCCCTTTCCGATCTTCATGACTTTGCATTTGGCGGGGTTAAAATCGAGGAGCCAGTTGCTGGACCAGGTGTCCAGCCTGTCCAGGTCTCTTTGTAATCTTGCCTGGTCCTCGTCTGACAGAATTCTCCTCATTAACTTCACATGATCTGTAAATAGGGACACTTCTCAGTCCGTCCCTTCTGTCATGTCACTCACATATACCAAAAATAGCACTGGTCCTTGGACTGACCCCTGTGGAACCCCGCTCGTCACAGGCACCCACTGTGATACCTCGCCACATACCATGACTCGTTCTTGCCTCCCTGTCAGGTATTCTCTGACCCATTGCAATGCCCTTCCTGTTATACGTGCCTGATCCTCTGTCTTTTGCACTGATCTCTTGTGAGGAACTGTGTTGAAGACCTTCTTGCAGTCCAAGAAAATGCAATCTACCCACCCCCCTCCAGTAGGTTTGTGACACAGGATTTGCCTTCCATGAATCAATGCTGGTTGTCGTTTATAAGCTTGTTCCGTTCTAGGTGCTCCACCACTCTCCTCCTGATAATCTTCTCCATGACTTTGCATACTATACACGTCAGTGACACTGGTCTATAGTTTAGTGCCTCGTTTCTGTTTCCTTTCTTAGAAATGGGGACTACATTTGTCGTCTTCCATACCTCAGGTAGTTGCCCAGTTTCCATGGATGTGTTGAAGACTGTGGTTAGTGACACATATAGCATCTCTGCTCCCTCTCTAAGAACCCACGAAGAAATGTCCTCTCCCACCACCTTTGATGTATCAAGTTTACTTAGGAGCTTCTTCACCTCCTCCTCGATTGTGTATTTCATCCAAGACCTTACTGTCTCCACTGTAAATAATTCTTTAAATCTCATGTTGAACTCCTCACATGCTTCTTGATCGTTTCTTGTGAGCTCCCCACCTTCTTTCCTCAGCCTGATTACCCGGTCCTTGATTGCTGCCTTCCTTCTGATGTGGCTATACAACAGCTTCGGGTCAGACTTGACTTTCGATGCTTATCTGTGCATACTCGTTTTTGGCTTTTATACTGATCTCATTATTTTCCTGGGTCCTTGGTCTTCTGTACATTTTTCATTCTCTAGGGCACTTAGTTTCCCACCCCCCTACATCTTTGGGTAAACCAAAGGCTCGTGCTAGTCTTCCCATTATTTCTGTTGCCCTTGAGAATAAACCTTTCCTCTGCCTCCTTGTATTTTGATGTTATGTAGTCCATCATTTCGTTTACTGACTCTCCTACCAGTTCTCTTTCCCACTGTACCTCCTGCAGGAAGTTCCTCATACCCGTGTAGTCCCCCTTTTGTAGTTTGGCCTTTCTCATCCTACTGCTGTTACCCACTCCACTTGTAACTCTACTATGTACTCAAAGCTCAGAACCACGTGATCACTAGTATTGAGAAGGTTCGTGGAGATTTGATGGTTGGAGTTAAACACAAGTCGTTGGGTGTTAATGCTTATATTGCAGACTGTGATAAGGGAGAGCCCAAACTGCCTGTCCTGTCGCCTGCTAGGCCTATGGGGAACTGAGGCCGATGCAGCGCTTCCACGCACTCATTCGGCATCACGTGGCGTCACACAAACTAGTCACTGGGCCTAGCAAGGGGTCGTGTATGTAAAAAATATGGATGGCACCAACTATGACACCCAGACAACATATACATATACAGGGGATCAGAAACTATGCTGACACTAGCTCCAAGGGGCCTTTCATATGTGATGGCCTCGATATCCGAGCTACTCAGGGTGAACACGACGTCCAGTCTTGCTGGTTCATCCTCCTCTCTCTCTCTGGTAGTGTCCCTAACATGTTGATGCATGAGGTTTTCCAGTGCCTCATGTGTGTGTGTGTGAGTAACAGTGTGTGTGTACTTGTGTGTGAGTAACAGTGTGTGCATACTTTTGTGTGAGTAACTGTGTGTGGATAACAGTGTGTGTGTCTGTGTGTGTGTGTGTGTAACAGTGTGTATGTGTGTGTGTGTGTGTGTGGGTAGCAGTGTGTAAGTAACAGTGTGTGTGTGTGTGTGGGAAGCAGTGTGTAAGTAACAGTGTGTGTGTGGGCAACAGTGTGTGTGTCGTTACAGTGTACTCACCTAATTGTGGTTGCAGGGATCGAGACTCAGCTCCTGGCCCCCGCCTCTTCACTGAGTGCTACTAGGTCCTCTCTCTCCCTGAGTGGGTAACTGTGTGTGTGTGTGTGTGTGTGTGTGTGTGTGTGTGTGGTTACAGTGGTGTCCTCACCACTGGTGTGTACCACTGCCCACCATTGGTGTGTCGTTACAGTGGTGCGCGTCAGGTCAATGTGTGACCATTGGTGAACGACCCGCCGCTATCCATGGTAACTGGGGTAGCTGGTCGTCGTGGTCGTCATGTAGCAGGTCGTGTGGTGCCGGTGTCTCCAACGCTCACAGGCACTGTGACAACCCCGCGCCTGCCAACGGTGGCAAGTACTGCACTGGAGACCGCAGGAAGTACCGGGTCTGTAACACACAGGTGAGTCACTGCTCATCACTGTTACTAGGTACACCTGTAACACCCAGGTGAGTCACTGTAATTAACGTCACTAAGTACACCTGTAACACCCAGGTGAGTCACTGTAATTAGCGTCACTAGGTACACCTGTAACACCCAGGTGAGTCACTGTTATTAACGTCACTAAGTACACCTGTAACACCCAGGTGAGTCACTGTAATTAGTGTCACTAGATACACTTGTAGCATCCAGGTGAGTCACTGAAATTAGCGTCACTAGGTACACCTGTAACACCTGTAACATGCAGTTTTTTAGTTACATCTATCAAGTACAGTGTCACCTGTAACACTTGTAACACCTGTAACACTGTAGTACTTCCACACCACCAGAGTACTGACAGGGAGAGTACTGACAAGGGTGAATGCTAACAGGGAGAGTGCTGATGGGGTGGGTGCTGACAGGGAGAGTACTGACAGGGAGAGTGCTGACGAGGGTGAGTGCTGACAGGGTAAGTGCTAATAGGGAGAGTGCTGACAGGGAGAGTACTGACAGGGTGAGTGCTATCTGGGAGAGTGCTGACAGGGTGAGTGCTGACAGAGTGCTGACAGGGTGAGTGCTGACAGAGTGCTGACAGGGTGAGTGCTGACAGAGTGCTGACAGGGTGAGTGCTGACAGGGTAAGTGCTAATAGGGAGAGTGCTGACAGGGAGAGTACTGACAGGGTGAGTGCTATCTGGGAGAGTGCTGACAGGGTGAGTGCTGACAGAGTGCTGACAGGGTGAGTGCTGACAGAGTGCTGACAGGGTGAGTGCTGACAGAGTGCTGACAGGGTGAGTGCTGACAGGGTAAGTGCTAATAGGGAGAGTGCTGACAGGGAGAGTACTGACAGGGTGAGTGCTATCTGGGAGAGTGCTGACAGGGTGAGTGCTGACAGAGTGCTGACAGGGTGAGTGCTGACAGAGTGCTGACAGGGTGAGTGCTGACAGAGTGCTGACAGGGAACAATAGAGTGACTTACCCATTTTTTTCATCATATTTAAAGTACCGTTGTTGCATTACTAACAACAGTCCTGTTGTTGTCTTCCGTTAACAGGAGTGCCCGGAGAACGGGGTGAGTTTCCGGGCAATACAGTGCTCGCAGCACAACCAGCAGCCTTATAAGGGCGAACACCACAACTGGTTACCAGTCATGTTCGACCGTAAGTATTATCAGTGTATGTGAGGGCGCTTCTGC
>NC_091299.1:22485113-22550113 GCF_038502225.1 Cherax quadricarinatus
ACAATATCAAAAACAACTAATTCAGATCACAATCTGATCGAAGTCGAGACTTGCATGCACAGGAGTCCTGACCAGCAGAATACAAACGGCTGCGAGGATGTCTTCACCAAATTAAACTTCAGCAACAAGAACATCAACTGAGACCAGGTAAACTATGTCCTAAATGAAACATGTTGGGAAGATATCTTAAATGACATAAACCCTAACCAGTGCCTTGAAAAGATCAACCTCCTGCTAGCTGAAGTGTGTTCAAGGCATATTACCCCAAGAAAAAAGAAGAGAAGTAAACTGGAGAGAGAGACACTCCCTCTACAGGAGAAGGCGAAGAATCACTGAGCTCTTCAAGGATGCCAGATTATCTGAAACACGGAAGGAAGTGCTAACCAGGGAAGTGGAAAATATTGAACTTAAGTTAAAGGACTCGTACAGGATCCAGGAGAGACAAGAGGAACTAAAAGCGATTAGTGAAATTGAAAGAGATTCGAAATATTTCTTTTCATATGCTAAAAACAAGGCAAAAACCACTTCTAGTATCGGGCCCCTGCTCAGACAAGATGGAACTTACACAGATGACAACAAAGAAATGAGTGAGATACTGAAATCTCAATATGACTCTGTTCAGTGAGCCACTAATCAGACTAAAGATAGACAATCCAAGCAATTTTTTCACGAATGAGCCTTAAAACCCTGCCAATGTATGCCAAATTTCTGACATAACCCTAACTCCACTAGACGTTGAGAAAGTCATCGACGACATGCCCATGCACTCAGCCCCAGGCCTAAACTCGTGGAACTCTGCTCATAAAGAACTACAAGAAACCCCTCTCACAGGCCCTAAGTATGCTTCCAGAGTCAATGAAAACAACGGATATAGCCCCACTTCATAAGGTGGCAGCAAAGCAATAGCTAAGAACTATAGACCAATAGCTTTAACGTCCCACATCATGAAAATCTTTGAGAGAGTGCTAAGAGGCAGGATTGCAAACCACCTGGACTCCCAAAAATTGCACAATCCAGGGCAACATGGTTTCATAGCAGGTCGATCCTGCTTCTCGCAACTATTGGACCACTATGATATGGTTTTAGATGCAATGGAAAACAAACAGAATGCAGATGTACTATACACAGATTTTGCAAAAGCCTTTGACAAGTGCGACTATGGTGTAATAGCACACAAAATGCGTGTTAAAGGGATAACTGTCAAAGTAGGCAGATGGATCTTCAACTTTCTAACCAATCGAACACAAAGAGTAGTGGTAAACAGAGTTAAATCAGAAGCTGCCATAGTGAAGAGCTCTGTTCCACAAGGCACAGTACTCGCCCTTATCCTGTTCCTCATTCTCATATCAGACATAGACAGAGATGTAAACCATAGCACTGTATTATGCTCTGCAGATGATACTAGGATCTGCATGAGAGTGTCATCCATTGAGGACACGGCAAATCTCCAAGGAGATATAAACCAAGTTTTCCAATGGGCAACAGAGAATAATGTGATGCTCAATGAAGACAAACTCCAGTTACTCCGTTATGCAAAATTGGAGGAAATAATAACTAGGACTGAGTATACTACAAACACAAATCTCACAATAGAGCAGAAAAGCAATGTGAAGACCTGGGAGTGGTAATGTCTGAGGATCTCACCTTCAAGGACCACAACAATGCCACGATCACATCTGCGAGGAAACTGATAGGATGGATAATGAGAACATTCAAGACAAGAGATGCTAAGCCAATGATGATCCATTTTAAATCACTTATTCTCTTTAGGCTGGAATACTGCTGTACATTAACATCCCCATTCAAGGCAGGTGAAATTGGAGATCTAGAGAATGTACAGAGAACCTTTACTGCACATATAAATTCCATCAAACACCTTAATTACTGGGAACGCCTGGAAGCACTTGACTCGTACTCACTGGAGTGCAGGAGAGAGTGATACATTATAATCTACACCTGGAAGATCCTGGAGGGACTGGTTCCTAACCTGCACACAGAAATCACTTCATGTGAAAGCAAAAGACTTGGCAGGCGATGCAACATACCCCCAGAGAAAAGTAGGGGTGTCACTGGTACACTAAGAGAAAACAAATAAGTGTCCTGGGCCCAAGACTGTTCAACAGCCTCCCACTAGCAATAAGGGAAATTACCAATAGACCCCTGGTTGTCTTCAAGAGGGAGCTGGACAGATACCTAAAGTCAGTGAAAGATCAGCCGGGCTGTGGTTCGTACGTTGGACTACGTGCGGCCAGCAGTAACAGCCTCATTGATCAGGCCCTGATCCACCTTGAGGCCTGGTCATGGACCGGGCTGCGGGGGTGTTGATTCCCGGAATACCCTCCTGGTAGATTCCAGAGCCCATGAGCTTTATCTTACCTCTTCTTAAAGCTATGTATGGATCCTGCCTCCACTATATCACTTCCCAGACTATTCCACTTCCTGACAACTCTGTGATTGAAGAAATACTTCCTAACATCTTTGTGATTCATCTGAGTCTTCAACTTCCAACTGTGACCCCTTGTTGTTGTGTCCCATCTCTGGAACATCCTGTCTTTGTCTACCTCGCCGATTCCTCTCAGTATTTTATATGTAGTTATCATATTATCCCATATCTTTTCTGTTATCCAGTGTCGTCAGGTCGATTTCCCTTAACCTCTCCTCGTAGGACATATCCCTTAGCTCTGGGACTAGTCTTGTTACAAACCTTTGCACTTTCTCTAGTTTCCTTACATGCTTGGCTAGGTGAGGGTTGCAAACTGGTGCCGCATACTCCAATATAGGCCTAATGTACACAGTGTACAGGGTCCTGAATGATTCCTTTTTAAGATTTTGGGAAGCTGTTCTTAGGTTTGTTAGGCGCCCACATGCTTCAGCAGTTTTTTGGTTGATGTGCGCCTTAGATGTGCCCAGTGTTATACTCCCCAAGATCATTTTCCTTGAGTGAGGTTTGTAGTCTCTAGCCCCCTAGACTGTACTCTGTCTGTGGTCTTCTTTGCCCTTCCCCAATCTTCATGACTTTGCACTTGGTGGGGTTGAACTCCAGGAGCCAGTTGCTGGACCAGGCCTGCAGCCTGTCCAGATCCCTTTGTGTAGTTCTGTCTGGTCCTCGTCCAATTGAATTCTTCTCATCAGCTTGATATCATCTGCAAACAGGGACACTTCAGAGTCCATTCCCTCTGTCATGTCGTTCACAAATACTAGGAACAGCACTGGTCCTAGGACTGATCCCTGTGGTACCACGCTCGTTACAGGCGCCCACTCTGACACCTCGCCACATATCATGACTCTCTGTTGTCTTCCTGACAGGAATTCCCTGATCCATTGTAATGCCTTCACTGTTATCTCTACCTGGTCCTCTAGCTTTTGCACTAATCTCTTGTGTGGAACTGTGTCAAAAGCCTTCTTACAGTCCCAAAAAATGCAATCTACCCACTCCTCTCTCTCTTGTCTTACTGCCGTCACCCTGTCATAGAACTCCAATAGATTTGTAACGCAGGATTTCCCATTCCTGAAACCGTCCTCGCTGTCGTTGATAGGCTCATTCCTTTCTAGGTGCTGTGTACTCACCTAGTTGAGGTTGCAGGGGTCGAGTCCAAGCTCCTGTGTGTGTGTGCGTGTGCGTGTGTGTGTGTGTGTGTGTGTGTGTGTGTGTGTGTGTGTGTGTGTGTGTGTGTGTGTGTGTGCTGGAGGGAGGGAAGTAGGGTGCGTGTGTGTGTGTGCTGGAGGGAGGGAGGTTGTGTGTGGTGTGCTTGAGGGAGGGAGGTTTTGTGTGTGGACTCACCTAATTGTGGTTGCAGGGGTCGAAACTCAGCTTCTTGCCCTGCCTCTTCTCTGACCGCTACTGGGTCCTCCCTCTCCCTGCTCCATGAACTTTATCATACCTCGTCTTAAAACTATGTATAGTTCCTGCCTCCACTACATCGCTTGCCAGACTATTCAACTTCCTAACAACTCTGTGGCTGAAGAAATACTTTCTAGCATCCCTTTGACTCATCTGAGTTTTCAGCTTCCAATTGTGACCCCTTGTTTCTGTGTCCCATCTCTGGATCATCCTCTCTATGTCCACCTTGTCTATTCCATGCAGTATTTTGTATGTCGTTAACATGTCTCCTGACCCTCCTGTCCTCCAGTGTTGTCAGGCCGATTTCCCTTAACCTCTCTTCGCCGGACATTCCCCTTAGCTCTGGAACTAGCCTTGTTGCAAACCTTTGCACTTTCTCTAATTTCTTGCCGTATTTGACCAGGTGTGGGTTCCAAACAGGTGCTGCGTACTCCAGTATGGGCCTGACCTACACAGTATATAAAGTCTTGAACAATTCCTTACTGAGGTACCGGAATGCTATTTTCAGGTTTGCCAAGCGCCCATATGCAGCAGCAGTTATCTGGTTAATGTGTGCTTCTGGCGACATACTCGGTGTTATACTCACCCCTAGAACTTTCTCCTTGAGTAAGGTTTGCAGTCTTTGGCCACCTAGCCTATACTCTGTCTGCAGTCTTCTTTGCCCTTCTCCCGTCTTCACGACTGCATTTGGCGGGGTTAAATTCTAGGAGCCAGTTGCTGGACCACGCATCCAGCCTGTCCAGGTCTCTTTGTAGACCTGTCTGGTCCACATCTGATTTAATTCTCCTCATTAACTTCACATCATCTGCAAGCAGGGACACTTCTGAGTCCGTCCCTTCCGTCATGTCATTCACATGT
This sequence comes from Cherax quadricarinatus, assembly GCF_038502225.1. Classification (NCBI taxonomy): domain Eukaryota; kingdom Metazoa; phylum Arthropoda; class Malacostraca; order Decapoda; family Parastacidae; genus Cherax; species Cherax quadricarinatus. The sequence continues at coordinate 22,489,813 of NC_091299.1, forward strand.
ACCAAGAATAGCACTGGTCCGAGGACTCACCCCTGTGGGATCCCGCTCGTCACAGGTGCCCACTGTGATACCTCATCATGGACCATGACTCGCTGTTGCCTCCCTGTTAGATATTCTCTGATCCATTGCACTGCCCTTCCTGTTAAATGTGCCTGATGCTCTAGCTTCTGTACTAATCTCTTGTGAGGAACTGTGACGAAGGCCTTCTTGCAGTCCAAGGAAATGCAATCAACCTACCGCTCCCTCTCATTTCTTATTTCAGTTACCTTGTCATAAAACTCTAGTAGGTTTGTGACACAGGACTTGCCTTCCATGAATCTGTGCTGGCTGTCGTTTATAATTTTGTTCCACTCGAGGTGCTCCACCACTCTCCTCCTGATAATCTTCTCCATGACTTTACATACTATACATGTCAGTGACACTGGTCTATAGTTTAGTGCTTCGTTTCTATCTCCTTTCTTAAAGATGGGGACTACATTTGCCATCTTCCATTCTTCAGGTAGTTGCCCAGTTTCAAGGGAAGTGTTGAAGATTATGGTTAGTGGCACACACAGTGTTTTTGCTCCCTCTCTAAGGACCCACAGAGAGATATTGTCTGGTCCCACCGTCTTTGAGGTATCAAGGTCATTTAGGAGCTTCTTCACCTCCTCCTTAGTTGTGTGTATTTCATCAAACACTTGTTGGTGTACCTTACTGTATTGTCTTCCTAGTGTCCCTTCAGCGTCCACTGTAAATATTTCCTGAAATCTCACGTTGAGCTCCTCACATACTTCTTGGTCATTTCTTATAAGCTCCCCCACCTTCTTTTCTCAGCCTGATTACCTGGTCCATGACTGTTGTTTTCCTCCTGATGTGGCTGTAAAGCAGCTTCAGGTCAGACTCGGCTTTCGATGCTATGTCGTTTTCGTACTGCCGCTGGCCTCCCTCCTGATCTGTGCATACTCGTTTCTGGTTTGTCGACTAATCTCTTTATTTTCCTGAGTCCTTTGTCTTCTATAATTTTTCCATTCTCTAGTGCAGTTAGTTTTTGCCTCTCAACACCTTCAGGTAAACCAAAGGCTCACTTTGGTCTTCCCATTATTTCTGTTACTTTTGGGAACAAACCTATTCTCCTCCTTGCAATTTGTTGTTCTGTAGTCCATCATTTCGTTTACTGACTTTCCTACCAACTCTCTTTCCCACTGAACCTCCTACAGGGAGCCCCTAATACCTGTGTAATTCTCCCTTTTATAGTTTGGCTTTTCTCTTTCTACTCCTGTTACCCTTTCCAGTTGTGTGTGTGTGTGTGTGTGTGTGTGTGTGTGTGTGTGTGTGTGCTGGAGGGAGGGAGGGTGTGTCAGGGGGGGGTCGAACATAACAGGCACCAGACCCTGAGACTGACGTTAATGGCTCTGGCACTTACAGGACCTAATTGATAGTTGAGAAGTACCTAGCCAGGGTCAGTCAGGGCTGTGTGTGTGTGTGTGTGTGTGTGTGTGTGTGTGTGTGTGTGTGTGTGTGTGTGTGTTTGTGTGTGTGTTTGTGTGTGTGTATGTGTGTGTGTGTGTATGTGTGTGTATGTGGGTGTGTGTGTGTGTGCTTGTTTGTGTGTGTGTGTGTGTCTGTATGTGTGTGTGTGTGTGTGTGCGTGTGTGTGTGTGTATGTGTGTGTGTGAGATATACTGATCGTCAGACTAAATATCAAGAATGTGGTCAGTCTTATAGTCACTTCATGGTTCACTTTCATGAACACAGAATGCTTGATGGTTCACTTTCATGAGCACACAGTGCTTGATGGTTCCCTTTCATGAGCACACAGTGCTTGATGGTTCACTTTCATGAGCACACAGTGCTTGATGGTTCACTTTCATGAGCACACAGTGCTTGATGGTTCACTTTCATGAGCACACAGTGCTTGATGGTTCACTTTCATGAGCACACAATGCTTGATGGTTCACTTTCATGAACACACAGTGCTTGATGGTTCACTTTCATGAGCACACAGTGCTTGATGGTTCACTTTCATGAGCACACAGTGCTTGATGGTTCACTTTCATGAACACACAATGCTTGATGGTTCACTTTCACGAACACACAGTGCTTAATGGTTCACTTTCATAAACACAGAATGCTTGATGGTTCACTTTCATGAGCACACAGTGCTTGATGGTTCACTTTCATGAGCACAGAATGCTTGATGGCTCACTTTCATGAACACACAGTTGTTGATGGTTCACTTTCATGAACACAGAATGCTTGATGGTTCACTTTCATGAACACAGAATGCTTGATGGTTCACTTTCATGAACACACAGTGCTTGATGGTTCACTTTCATAAACACAGAATGCTTGATGGTTCACTTTCATGAACACACAGTGCTTGATGGTTCACTTTCATAAACACAGAATGCTTGATGGTTCACTTTCATGAACACACAGAGCTTCATGGTTCACTTTCATAAACACAGAATGCTTGATGGTTCACTTTCACGAACACACAGTGCTTGATGGTTCACTTTCATAAACACAGAATGCTTGATGGTTCACTTTCATGAACACACAATGCTTGATGGTTCACTTTCATAAACACAGAATGCTTGATGGTTCACTTTCATGAACACACAATGCTTGATGGTTCACTTTCATAAACACAGAATGCTTGATGATTCACTTTCATGAACACACAGTGCTTGATGGTTCACTTTCATAAACACAGAATGCTTGATGGTTCACTTTCACGAACACACAGTGCTTGATGGTTCACTTTCATAAACACAGAATGCTTGATGGTTCACTTTCATGAGCACACAGTGCTTGATGGTTCACTTTCATGAACAAAGAATGCTTGATAGCTCACTTTCGTGAACACACAGTGCTTGATGGTTCACTTTCATGAACACAGAATGCTTGATGGTTCACTTTCATGAACACAGAATGCTTGATGGTTCACTTTCATGAACACACAGTGCTTGATGATTCACTTTCACGAATACACAGTGCTTGATTATTCACTTTCATGAACACACAATGCTTGATGATTCACTTTCATGAACACACAGTGCTTGATGATTCACTTTCATGAACACACAGTGCTTGATGATTCACTTTCATGAACACACAGTGCTTGATGATTCACTTTCATGAACACACAGTGCTTGATGATTCACTTTCATGAACACACAGTGCTTGATGATTCACTTTCATGAATACACAGTGCTTGATGATTCACTTTCATGAACACAGAATGCTTGATGGCTCACTCTCATGAACACACAGTGCTTGATGATTCACTTTCATGAACACACAGTGCTTGATGATTCACTTTCATGAACACACAGTGCTTGATGATTCACTTTCATGAACACACAGTGCTTGATGGTTCACTTTCATGAACACACAGTGCTTGATGGTTCACTTTCATGAACACACAATGCTTGATGGTTCACTTTCATGAACACACAGTGCTTGATGGTTCACTTTCATGAACACACAGTGCTTGATGGTTCACTTTCATGAACACACAATGCTTGATGGTTCACTTTCATGAACACACAATGCTTGATGGTTCACTTTCATGAACACAGAATGCTTGATGGTTCACTTTCATGAACACACAGTGCTTGATGGTTCACTTTCATGAACACGCAATGCTTGATGGTTCACTTTCATGAACACAGAATGCTTGATGGTTCACTTTCTTGAATAGAGAATGCTTGATGGTTCACTTTCATGAATACCGAATGCTTGATGGTTCACTTTCATGAACACACAGTGTTTGATGGTTCACTTTCATGAACACAGAATGCTTGATGGTTCACTTTCATGAATACCGAATGCTTCATGGTTCACTTTCATGAACACACAGTGCTTGATGGCTCACTTTCATGAACACAGAATGCTTGATGGTTCACTTTCATGAACACAGAATGCTTGATGGTTCACTTTCATGAACACACAGTGCTTGATGGTTCACTTTCATGAACACAGAATGCTTGATGGTTCACTTTCATGAACACACAGTGCTTGATGGTTCACTTTCATGAACACAGAATGCTTGATGGTTCACTTTCATGAACACACAATGCTTGATGGTTCACTTTCATGAACACACAATGCTTGATGGTTCACTTTCATGAACACAGAATGCTTGATGGTTCACTTTCATGAACACAGAATGCTTGATGGTTCACTTTCATGAACACACAATGCTTGATGGTTCACTTTCATGAACACAATGCTTGATGGTTCACTTTCATGAACACTCAATGCTTGGTGGTTCACTTTTATGAACACAGAATGCTTGATGGTTCACTTTCATGAACACACACAATGCTTGATGATTCACTTTCATGAATACACAGTGCTTGATGGTTCACTTTCATGAATACACAGTGCTTGATGGTTCACTTTCATGAACACACAATGCTTGATGGTTCACTTTCATGAACACACAATGCTTGATGGTTCACTTTCATGAACACACAATGCTTGATGGTTCACTTTCATGAGCACACAATGCTTGATGGTTCACTTTCATGAACACAGTGCTTGATGGTTCACTTTCATGAACACAGTGCTTGATGGTTCACTTTCATGAACACACAGTGCTTGATGGTTCACTTTCATGAACACAGAATGGTTCACATGATGGTTCACTTTCATGAACACAGAATGCTTGATGGTTCACTTTCATGAACACAGAATGCTTGATGGTTCACTTTCATGAACACAGAATGCTTGATGGTTCACTTTCATGAACAGGCAATGCTTTATGGTTCACTTTCATGAACACGCAATGCTTGATGGTTCACTTTCATGAACACACAATGCTTGATGGTTCACTTTCATGATGGTTCACTTTCATGAACACACAATGCTTGATGGTTCACTTTCATGAACACAGAATGCTTGATGGCTCACTTTCATGAACACAGAATGCTTGAAGGTTCACTTTCATGAACACACAATGCTTGATGGTTCACTTTTATGAACACATAATGCTTGATGGTTCACTTTCATGAACACACAATGCTTGATGGTTCACTTTCTTGAACACACAATGCTTGATGGTTCACTTTCGTGAACACAGAATGATTGATGGTTCACTTTCATGAACACACAATGCTTGATGGTTCACTATCAAGAACACACACTGCTTGATGGTTCACTTTCATGAACACACAGTGCTTGATGGTTCACTTTCATGAACACAGAACACAGAATGCTTCATGGTTCAATGCTTGATGGTTCACTTTCATGAACACACAATGCTTGATGGTTCACTTTCATTTTGATGGTTCACTTTTATGAACACATAATGCTTGATGGTTCACTTTCATGAACACACAATGCTTGATGGTTCACTTTCGTGAACACACAATGCTTGATGGTTCACTTTTGAACACAGAATGAACACACAATGCTTGATGGTTCACTTTCATGAACACACAATGCTTGATGGTTCACTTTCATGAACACACAGTGCTTGATGGTTCACTTTTATGAACACAGAATGCTTGATGCTTCACTTTTATGAACACAGAATGCTTGATGGTTCACTTTTATGAACATACAATGCTTGATGGTTCACTTTCATGAACACACAGTGCTTGATGGTTCACTTTCACGAACACAGTGCTTGATGGTTCACTTTAATGAACACACAGTGCTTGACACTTTCATGAACACAGAATGCTTGATGGTTCACTTTCATGAACACACAGTGCTTGATGGTTCACTTTCATGAACACACAATGCTTGATGATTCACTTTCATGAACACACAATGCTTGATGGTTCACTTTCATGAACACACAGTGCTTGATGGTTCACTTTCATTAACACACATAATGCTTGATGGTTCACTTTCATGAACACACAATGCTTGATGATTCACTTTCATGAACACACAATGCTTGATGGTTCACTTTCATGAACACACAGTGCTTGATGGTTCACTTTCACGAACACAGTGCTTGATGGTTCACTTTCATGAACACACAGTGCTTGATGGTTCACTTTCATGAACACACAATGCTTGATGGTTCACTTTCATGAACACACAATGCTTGATGGTTCACTTTCATGAACACACAGTGCTTGATGGTTCACTTTCATGAACACACAATGCTTGATGGTTCACTTTCATGAACACACAGTGCTTGATGGTTCACTTTCATGAACACACAATGCTTGATGGTTCACTTTCATGAACACACAGTGCTTGATGGTTCACTTTCATGAACACACAATGCTTGATGGTTCACTTTCATGAACACACAGTGCTTGATGGTTCACTTTCATGAACACACAGTGCTTGATGGTTCACTTTCATGAACACAGAATGCTTGATGGCTCACTTTCATGAACACACAGTGCTTGATGGTTCACTTTCATGAACACAGTGCTTGATGGTTCACTTTCATGAGCACACAGTGCTTGATGGTTCACTTTCATGAACACACAGTGCTTGATGGTTCACTTTCATGAACACACAGTGCTTGATGGTTCACTTTCATGAACACATGAACACAGAATGCTTGATGGTTCACTTTCATGAACACACAATGCTTGATGATTCACTTTCATGAATACACAATGCTTGATGGTTCACTTTCATGAACACACATGCTTGATGCTTGATGGTTCTTGATGGTTTACTTTCATGAACACACAATGCTTGATGGTTCACTTTCATGAACACACAATGCTTGATGGTTCACTTTCATGAACACACAATGCACATGAATACACAATGCTTGATGGTTCACTTTCATGAACACAGAATGCTTGATGGTTCACTTTCATGAACACACAATGCTTGATGGTTCACTTTCATGAACACACAATGCTTGATGATTCACTTTCATGAACACTCAATGCTTGATGGTTCACTTTCATGAACACACAATGCTTGATGGTTCACTTTCATGAACACACAATGCTTGATGATTCACTTTCATGAACACACAATGCTTGATGGTTCACTTTCATGAACACACAATGCTTGATGATTCACTTTCATGAACACTCAATGCTTGATGGTTCACTTTCATGAACACACAATGCTTGATGGTTCACTTTCATGAACACACAATGCTTGATGATTCACTTTCATGAACACAGAATGCTTGATGGTTCACTTTCATGAACACACAGTGCTTGATTGTTCACTTTCATGAACACAGAATGCTTGATGGTTCACTTTGATGAACACACAGTGCTTGATGATTCACTTTCATGAATACACAGTGCTTGATGATTCACTTTCATGAATACACAGTGCTTGACGATTCACTTTCATGAACACACAATGTTTGATGATTCACTTTCATGAACACACAGTGCTTGATGGTTCACTTTCATGAATACACAATGCTTGATGGTTCACTTTCATGAACACACAATGCTTGATGGTTCACTTTCATGAACACAAAGTGTTTGATGGTTCACTTTCATGAACACATAGTGATTGATGGTTCACTTTCATTAACACAGTGCTTAATGGTTCACTTTTATGAACACAGAATGCATGATGGTTCACTTTCATGAACACAGAATGCTTCATGGTTCACTTTCATGAACACAGAATGCATGATGGTTCACTTTCATGAACACAGAATGCTTCATGGTTCACTTTCATGAACATGCAATGCTTGATGGTTCACTTTCATGAACACGCAATGCTTGATGGTTCACTTTCATGAACACAGAATGCTTGATGGTTCACTTTCATGAACACACAATGCTTGATGGTTCACTTTCATGAACACAGAATGCTTGATGGTTCACTTTCATGAACACAGAATGCTTGAAGGTTCACTTTCATGAACACAATGCTTGATGGTTCACTTTTATGAACACATAATGCTTGATGGTTCACTTTCATGAACACACAATGCTTGATGGTTCACTTTCGTGAACACACAATGCTTGATGGTTCACTTTCGTGAACACAGAATGATTGATGGTTCACTTTCACGAACACACAATGCTTGATGGTTCACTTTCATGAACACACAATGCTTGATGGTTCACTTTCATGAACACACAGTGCTTGATGGTTCACTTTCATGAACACAGAATGCTTGATGGTTCACTTTCATAAACACACAATGCTTGATGGTTCACTTTCGTGAACACAGAATGCTTGATGGTTCACTTTCATGAACACACAGTGCTTGATGGTTCACTTTTATGAACACAGAATGCTTGATGGTTCACTTTCATGAACATACAATGCTTGATGGTTCACTTTCATGAACACACAGTGCTTGATGGTTCACTTTCACGAACACACAGTGCTTGATGGTTCACTTTCATGAACACATAATGCTTGATGGTTCACTTTCATGAACACACAATGCTTGATGGTTCACTTTCATGAACACACAGTGCTTGAAGGTTCACTTTCACGAACACACAGTGCTTGATGATTCACTTTCATGAACACACAATGCTTGATGGTTCACTTTCATGAACACACAATGCTTGATTGCTCACTTTCATGAACACACAGTGCTTGATGGTTCACTTTCATGAACACACAGAATGCTTGATGGTTCACTTTCATGAACACAGAATGCTTGATGGTTCACTTTCATGAACACACAATGCTTGATGGTTCACTTTAATGAACACACAGTGCTTGATGGTTCACTTTCATTAACACACAATGTTTGATGGTTCAATTTCATGAACACACAGTGCTTGATGGTTCACTTTCATGAACACACAGTGCTGGATGGTTCACTTTCATGAAAACACAATGCTTGATGGTTCACTTTCATGAACACACAGTGCTTGATGGTTCACTTTCATGAACACACAATGCTTGACGGTTCACTTTTATGAACACACAGTGCTTGATAGTTCACTTTCATGAACACACAGTGCTTGATGGTTCACTTTCATGAACACACAGTGCTTGATGGTTCACTTTCATGAACACAGAATGCTTGATGGTTCACTTGCATGAACACACAGTGCTTGATGGTTCACTTTCATGAACACACAATGCTTGATGGTTCACTTTCATGAACACACAATGCCTGATGGCTCACATTAATGAATACACAATGCTTGATGGTTCACTTTCATGAACACACAGTGCTTGATGGTTCACTTTCATGAACACACAGTGCTTGATGGTTCACTTTCATGAACACACAATGCTTGATGGTTCACTTTCATGAACACACAGTGCTTGATGGTTCACTTTCATGAACACAGAATGCTTGATGGTTAACTTTCATGAACACAGAATGCTTGATGGTTCACTTTCATGAACACACAATGCTTGATGATTCACTTTCATGAACACACAATGCTTGATGATTCACTTTCATGAACACTCAATGCTTGATGGTTCACTTTCATGAACACAGAATGCTTGATGGTTCACTTTCATGAACACACAATGCTTGATGATTCACTTTCATGAACACACAATGCTTGATGGTTCACTTTCATGAACACACAATGCTTGATGGTTCACTTTCATGAACACACAATGCTTGATGGTTCACTTTCATGAACACACAATGCTTGATGGTTCACTTTCATGAACACACAGTGCTTGATGATTTACTTTCATGAATACACAGTGCTTGATGATTCACTTTCATGAATACACAGTGCTTGATGATTCACTTTCATGAATACACAATGCTTGATGGTTCACTTTCATGAACACACAGTGCTTGATGATTCACTTTCATGAATACACAGTGCTTGATGATTCACTTTCATGAATACACAGTGCTTGATGATTTACTTTCATGAATACACAGTGCTTGATGATTCACTTTCATGAATACACAGTGCTTTATGATTCACTTTCATGAATACACAATGCTTGATGGTTCACTTTCATGAACACACAATGCTTGATTGTTCACTTTCATGAACACAGAATGTTTGATGGTTCACTTTCATGAACACACAGTGTTTGACGATTCACTTTCATGAACACACAATGCTTGATGATTCACTTTCATGAACACACAATGCTTGATGGTTCACTTTCATGAACACACAATGCTTGATGATTCACTTTCAGGAACACACAGTGCTTGACGATTCACTTTCATGAACACACAATGCTTGATGGTTCACTTTCAGGAACACACAGTGCTTGATGATTCACTTTCATGAATACACAGTGCTTGATGATTTACTTTGATGAATACACAGTGCTTGATGATTCACTTTCATGAATACACAGTGCTTGATGATTCACTTTCATGAATACACAATGCTTGATGGTTCACTTTCATGAACACACAGTGCTTGATGATTCACTTTCATGAATACACAGTGCTTGATGATTCACTTTCATGAATACACAGTGCTTGATGGTTCACTTTCATGAATACACAGTGCTTGATGATTCACTTTCATGAACACACACAATGCTTGATGATTCACTTTCATGAACACACACAATGCTTGATGATTCACTTTCATAAACACACAGTGCTTGATGGTTCACTTTCATGAACACACAGTGCTTGATGATTCACTTTCATGAACACACAGTGCTTGATGGTTCACTTTCATGAACACAGTGCTTGATGGTTCACTTTCATGAACACACAGTAGTAGTACTGGAGGCGGCTGTGTGGCTCATCATAGGATGCCGCCTTTTTCACACCTATGTGCTAATGACCTTTTTTGTCACACCTATGTGCTAATGACCTTTTTCACACCTATGTGCTAATTACCTTAACCCCGCCCACGACCCCCGCCCACGACCCCCCCTCCGCGCCCCCCCGCACCCCCCCCCCGGCCCCGCCCCCCCCCCCCCGCGCCCCCGACCCCCCCCCCGCGCCCTTGCTCCCCCCGCCCGTCGCGCTGACCCACCAGCCCCGCCGCGCCATCGCGCCCCGCCCGCGCCCCTCGCGCCCGCCCTGCGCCTTCTGCAGCGTCGTCCGGATCGCCCCCGCGCCCCGAATTTTTTTCCGATTTTTTTCAAAATTTTTTTGAATTTCTTGTGCTCTCCTCCGATCAAATTTTTGAGGTTCCCCCCTCCCACTTTCACCCCCACCCCAACTTTTTTTTTCTCGATAATAACAAGACTCCATCTCCTGGGATCAAGGTTTTCTCCTCCATCTCCTTGGATCAAGTTTTTTTGGATTTCCCCCTCTGGGGGTAAGCATTCAAATGAACTCATCCTATTGGGGCATGGTGCTCTCTCTTACTACAGGTCTAAACAAGTGTGACGTCAGTATTCCTCTCATTAAGTTAAATGAACTAAAAAGTGTGTTTACTCGGCGGTCAGTGACGTCACGTGATGACCTCACACATACAAGCTGAATCTTGTCGACTTCCCCCCTATGTCAGTGACGTCACGCGATGGCCGCACACACCTCACTTTACTTTGACACCTTCAAAACACTCTCATAAATCATTTGAACACTCACAAAAATACCTTTGAACATTTCCAAACAACACTGAAACACTTCCAAAATATCATTTTGAATACTCCCAAATAAGATTTGACAGCTCTAATTTATCTGCACTTACACATTTCATTAAATTACAACTCATCCCCCCAAACTCCTCCCTCAGTCTCCAGACTTCACAACATTATCACAAAAACTAACTCAAACACTTTACTTTGAACATCACCAAAAAACACAATCAATTACCTTTAAATACTCCAAAAACATCATTCGAACACCCCCAAATCACATCTGAATACTCCCAGAACACCTTCATAAGTACTCTTGCACATCATTTGAACACCTTCAAAAACACCTTTGAACATTTCCAAACAACACTGAAACACTTCCAAAACACCATTTGAAAACTCCCAAATACACCATTGAATAGTACTAAAACACCACTGAATACACTCAAAACACCACCAAAATCACCATAAACTAAGATCAACACCCACACCCCACAACACACACAACCCACATCACCCACACCCCACAACACACACAACCCACATCACCCACAACCCACAACACCCACATCCCACATTATTTTTCTCGTTTTAACTGATTTCATCAGAAAAAGTCACAACAACAAACCACAACTTATAACCACTTTTCAGCATCTCTAGTTCGACAAACAACACCCACAACCCTCATCAATTACCAATTTATTCACACTTTTTTTTCCCCTTCTTTTTACTAAATCTTAAATGTAATACACATTCCTCTTTACATTACTAAAATTCTAATAAAATCCTCTCCATACCCATGTCCTTGTAGCCACATAAATTGATATTATACTCGTATCAACTAATCTCACTACCCAACTATTGCGACATGTTTCAACATCCTCCATTTTTTCCAATATATCATAACTTTTCAATTCTATAATTTCTTTTTAAAATATTCACACATTACCTTTATTTTCAGTAAAATCTCCCCATATTTCATTAAATTTTTAATACAACCCTCCCCATACCTCTCTCCATCTCACCCGCATTTCTTCACATCCACTCACATATCTCCCAACACACCTCTTCTGAACACACACAAAAATCACATTTCACATCCACAAATGCATCTCATCACCCATCTCAAATTCCACTAAAATCACCGTAACCAAGATATTCACAAAACTCTATGACCACCTAACACACACACACACACACACACACACACACACACACACACACACACACACACACACACACACACACACACACACACACACACACACACACACCTAACCTAACCTAACCTAACCTAACCGAACCTAACCTAACCTAACCTAACCTAACCTAACCTAACCTAACCTAGCCTAACATAACCTAACTTAACCTGACCTAACCTAACTTAACCTAACCTAACCTAACCTAACCTAACCTAACCTAACCTAACCTAACCTATCCTTACCTAACCTAACCTAACCTAACCTAACCGAACCGAACCGAACCTAATCTAACCTAACCTAACCTAACCTAACCTAACCTAACCTAACCTAGCCTAACCTAACCTAACCTAACCTAACCTAACCTAACCTAACCTAACCTATCTTAACCTAACCTAACCTAACCAAACCAAACTGAAACGAACATAACCTAACCTAACCTAACCTAACCTAACCTATCCTAACCTAACCTAACCTAACCTAACCTAACCTAACCTAACCTATCCTATCCTAACCTAACCTAGCCTAACCTAACCTAACCTAACCTAACCGAACCTATCCTAACCTAGCCTAACCTAACCTAACCTAACCTAACCGAACCTATCCTAACCTAACCTAACCTAACCTAACCTAACCTACCTAACCTAACCTAACCTAACTCAAATACACTAAAATCACTGTAACCATGATATTCAAAAAACTCTATGACCACCTAACACACACACACACACACACACACACACACACACACACACACACACACACACACACACACACACACACACACACACACACACCTCACTTTACTTTGAACACCTTCAAAACACTCTCATACATCATTTGAGACCACCTTTTCTCAATATCTCTCATCCACAACCTTTATCATCTCACTACAGAAGAACCCCAAGATTACTTCGAACACTCTCATAAATCATTTGAATACTCACATAAACACATTTGAACATTTCCAAACAACACTGAAGCACTTCCAGAATATCATTTTGATTACTCCCAAATAAGATTTATCATCTCTAATTTATCTACACTTACACATTTCATTAAATTACAACACATCCACCATACTACTCCCTCAGTCTCCAGACTTTACAACATTAACACAATAACTAACTCATACACTTATGATATGAGACATTACCATATCTAACACACTGACTAACTTTGAACCAACTCTGAACACCACTGATCTTCTTCAAAAAATACTCTGCACATCATTTGAACACCTTCAAAAAACACCATCAAACACCTCCGAATACTCCCAAAACACTACTGATTACTACCAAATCACCGTCAAAATCACCAGAAACTAAGTTTAACATCACTATCCAACATCCTTTTTATAGAAATCCCCTCAAATCACTATAACCAAGAACTCCCTCCCCATTTGGCGCATAAAAAAAAGCATGAACACAAACCTAATACGCAAACAGTACATGATCACCATCAACTGAAAACATATCTTGTACACACACACATAATCTAAGACAACCACCAACTACAATCACCCATATTCACTTACCTCAAAAATCACTAATATCACAGAAAACACTCATTTTTATAAACATTTCACACACAAAAAAAATCATGTTTGACAATATCTAAACGCACTCACCTCACTACCACCAACACACGATGTCACACCTCACAGGACCGACGAGCTCACCTCCAGTGACGTCACACTCCCATTGTGTTACTTGGTGGTTGGTAACATCACACCCAACCCACCTTGTTTCAACCTGTTGTACCCTACATTATCTAAGAACACTATATCCAAGACGATTACCAGATTTTATGACCCCACCACCAAGATCACAGAAAACACACATTTTTATAATTATTCACACAAAAATCACGATCACCAATTCCATATCACCCACATCTTATACATTTCAATCACAAATTTAAGACATGAGACATACACACCAAATCTAAGACATTCACCTCCAACTAAGACATACACAACTTAACTAAGATATACACCAAAAACCTATACTTGACATCTTGCGGTATGAATATTCATACCGCATTTATGTTGCATATCACATTTCCTCATCCACATCACCCCTAAAACATCCTTCCTTATTCATTCCGTATATCTCCTAGAGTTGTTTTTAACCCCGACGGGCCCATCACGACGTAGGAGACAGAGCAACCATCACCACTCCAACACCACCTACTACACTCTGGCTCCTACGTCGTGATGGGCCCGTCGGGGTTAAAACAACTCTAGGAGATATACGGAATGAATAAGGAAGGATGTTTTAGGGATGATGTGGATGAGGAAATGTGATATGCAACATAAATGCGGTATGAATATTCATACCGCAATATGTCAAGTATAGGTTTTTGGTGTATGTCTTAGTTAAGTTGTGTATGTCTTATTTGTGTGAAATGTTTATAAAAATGAGTGTTTTCTGTAATATTAGTGATTTTTGAGGTAAGTGAATATGGGTGATTGTAGTTGGTGGTTGTCTTAGATTATGTGTGTGTGTACAAGATATGTTTTCAGTTGATGGTGATCATGTACTAAGTGTTTGCGTATTAGGTTTGTGTTCATGTTTTTTTTTATGCGCCAAATGGGGAGGGAGTTCTTGGTTATAGTGATTTGAGGGGATTTCTATAAAAAGGATGTTGGATGGTGATGTTAAACTTAGTTTCTGGTGATTTTGACGGTGATTTGGTAGTAATCAGTAGTGTTTTGGGAGTATTCGGAGGTGTTTGATGGTGTTTTTTGAAGGTGTTCAAATGATGTGCAGAGTATTTTTTGAAGAAGATCAGTGGTGTTCAGAGTTGGTTCAAAGTTAGTCAGTGTGTTAGATATGGTAATGTCTCATATCATAAGTGTATGAGTTAGTTATTGTGTTAATGTTGTAAAGTCTGGAGACTGAGGGAACAGTAATATGGACCAGTATTGTATTTAATGAAATATGTAAGTAGTAGATAAATTCAAAGTAGAAATGATAAATAATTACGGGAAGCTGTCAAATGATATTCTGGAAGAAAGTAGTAATTGTTTGAAACCAATCAATATAAGATGCTAGGAGATTCTTAAATCAACCATGAGCTATGTCAGTAATAATCTTGGGGAAAACTACTGTATAGATGACATAAAGGTTATGATGATGAGATAATTATGAAAAGGTGGTCAACATGTATGATGAGTGTTTTGGGGTAATTCATAAAGTAAAGTAACAACCTAATATGTGTAACAATAATGTGTGTAAGCTGTGTGTAATGTGTAATGTGTGTGTGTGTGTGTAATATGCCTAATGTGTGTGTAAGTTAGGTGGATCATAAGACCCCAATATCATGGCAAGTGTATTTTAGTGTACTTTGGAGTTAGTTAAGAACAAGTAGGCAAATTAGTACCAAACAGGTTAGGATCATTCAATAGGAGGCCAGGAACCAGGTAGAATTGCCAGTTAGGCAGGCTAGGACTAGTTCAGCTAGGTAAGGGGTTAGTTAGTAAGAAGAAGAAGAAAGGTTAGGTTATTGGATTATGGAATTCAAATCTGCTTAGGGAATTAGTTAAATTGAATTGCCACAAATTAAGAATTAAATTAAGTTGGCTAGGCTAGGTTCTACTGGAATTAAGTTAGCCCAGGCCAGAACATTAGGATAGACCCAGGTTATTAGTTAGGTTAGGTCAAGGTTAGAACCAAATGCCAAGTTAGAACAAGATAGCAAGGTTCCAGTAAAGGACAGAATTAGGTTAGACCAGGCCAAACTTAGATGGGCCAGCCATTCCAGGTTAGAATTATTGAACCACCTTAATTGGCATTGGGAGAGTTACAGGAGGCCAGGCCAGGACCTGACAGCTAGCCAGGTGGCAGGAACAGGAATGTTAGTTAGGTCCAAGCCATTGGATCAGGCCTTGCAGGTTGAGAACAAGGTTGGAAGCCAGGTGAGAGGCAGAACCAGGTTGCCAGTTGATGCCAGGTTAATTCCAGGATCGGTTCAGGTTCGGCCTGGGCTAGGTTAAGCAGGTTCCAAGCAGTTAGGCTAGCAGGTTGTGTTAAGTTACCAGGTTGAATTGAACGAGTTAGGCTTAGGAAGTTAGGTTGTTAGCAGTTAGGTTAGGTTAGGTCAGGTTGGGATTGGGCTTAGGGTTAAGAAGGGATTAAGGCATTAGACAGGATTAGGTTGGAGTTAGGTTAGGTTGAGTTCGTTGGGGTTAGGGTTCTTGAGTTAGGTTAAGATGAGGTTAGGTTAAGTTAGGTTAGGTTGGAGTTGGAGGCTAGGTTAGGGGTTGGGAGGTTAGGTTAGGTTGTTAGGTTTGGTTAGGGTTTGGTTAGGTTTGGACTTAGGCTGGTTGAGGTTAGGTTGAGGTTAGCCTTTGGTTAGGTTAGGTTAGGATTGGGATTAGGTTAGCTTAGGTTAGGTTGGGATTGGAGGTTAGGTTATGTGGAAGTAATGAGTGTGTGTGTGTGTGTGTGTGTGTGTGTGTGTGTGTGTGTGTGTGTGTGTGTGTGTGTGTGTGTATTTGGTGGTCATAGAGTTTGTAAACATCTTAGCATGATGATTTTAGTGGAATTTGAGATAAGGGTGATGAGATGCATTTGTGCATGTGAAAATGTGATTTTTGTGTGTTCAGAAGAGGTGTGTTGGGAGATATGTGAGTGGATGTGAAGAAATACTTAAGTGAATGATGGAGAGGGTATGGGAGGGTTGTATTAAAAAATTTAATGAAATATGGGGAGATTTTACTGAAAATAAAGGTAATAATGTGAATATTTTAAAAGAAATTATAGAATTGAAAAGTTATGATATATTGGAAAAAATGGAGGATGTTGAAACATGTCGCAATAGTTGGATAGTGAGATTAGTTGATACGAGTATAATATCAACTTTATGTGGCTACAAGGACATGGTATGGAGAGGATTTTATTAGAATTTTAGTAATGTAAGAGGAATGTGTATTACATTTAAGATTCAGGTAAAAAGAAGGGGAAAAAAGTGAATGGAAATTCATTAATTGATTGATGAGGGTTGTGGGTGTTGTTTATCGAACTAGAGATGCTGAAAGTAGGTTATAAGTTGTAGGGTTGTTGTTGTGACTTTTCTGATGAAATCCAGTTAAAACGAAAAAGAAAATGTAGGGAATGTGGGAGTTGTATTATTGTTATGGGTGATGTGGGTTGTGTGTGTTGTGGGGTGTAAGGGTGATGTGGGTTGTGTGTGTTGTAAGGGTGTGGTGATGAGGGTTAATGGGTGTTGTGGGTTGTGCTGGGGTGTTGATCTTAGTTTATGGTGATTTTGGTGGTGTTTTGAGTGTATTCAGTGGTGTTTTAGTAGTATTCAGTGGTGTATTTGGGAGTACTCAAATGGTGTCTTGAGGTTATTCAAAGGTGTGATTATAAGTTGTGGGTTGTTGTTGTTGTGACTTTCTGATGAAATTAGTTAAAACGAGAAAAAAATTGTGGGGTGTGGGTGATGTGGGTTGTGTGTGTTGTGGGGTGTGGGTGATGTGGGTTGTGTGTGTTGTGGGGTGTGGGTGATGTGGGTTGTGGGTGTTGTGGGATGTGGGTGTTGTGGGTGTTGTTGTCGAACTAGAGATACCGAAAAAGATGTTATAAGTGGGTTGTTGTTGTGACTTTTTCTGATGAAATTAGTTAAAAAGAGAAAAAATTGTGGGGTGTGGGTGTTGTGGGTTGTGGGTGTTGTGGGTTGTGGGTGATGTGGGATGTGGGATGTGGGTGTTGATCTTAGTTTATGGTGATTTTGGTGGTGTTTTGAGTGTATTCAGTGGTGTTTTAGTACTATTCAATGGTGTATTTGGGAGTTTTCAAATTGTGTTTTGGAAGTGTTTCAGTGTTGTTTGGAAATGTTCAAAGGTGTTTTTGAAGGTGTTCAAATGATGTGCAAGAGTACTTATGAAGGTGTTCTGGGAGTATTCAGATGTGATTTGGGGGTGTTCGAATGATGTTTTTGGAGTATTTAAAGGTAATTGATTGTGTTTTTTGGTGATGTTCAAAGTAAAGTGTTTGAGTTAGTTTTTGTGATAATGTTGTGAAGTCTGGAGACTGAGGGAGGAGTTTGGGGGGATGAGTTGTAATTTAATGAAATGTGTAAGTGCAGATAAATTAGAGCTGTCAAATCTTATTTGGGAGTATTCAAAATGATATTTTGGAAGTGTTTCAGTGTTGTTTGGAAATGTTCAAAGGTATTTTTGTGAGTGTTCAAATGATTTATGAGAGTGTTTTGAAGGTGTCAAAGTAAAGTGAGGTGTGTGCGGCCATCGCGTGACGTCACTGACATAGGGGGGAAGTCGACAAGATTGAGCCTGTATGTGTGAGGTCATCACGTGACGTCACTGACCGTCGAGTAAACACACTTTTTAGTTCATTTAACTTAATGAGAGGAATACTGACGTCACACTTGTTTAGACCTGTAGTAAGAGAGAGCACCATGCCCCAATAGGAGGAGTTCATTTGAATGCTTACCCCCAGAGGGGGAAATCCAAAAAAACTTGATCCAAGGAGATAGTGCTTGATGGTTCACTTTTATGAACACAGAATGCTTGATGCTTCACTTTTATGAACACAGAATGCTTGATGGTTCACTTTCATGAACACACAATGCTTGATGATTCACTTTCATGAACACACAGTGCTTGATGATTCACTTGCATGAACACACAATGCTTGATGATTCACTTTCATGAACTCAGAATGGTTGATGGTTCACTTTCATGAACTCAGAATGGTTGACGGTTCACTTTCATGAGCACACAATGCTTGATGGTTCACTTTCATGAACACAGAATGCTTGATGGTTCACTTTCACGAACACACAGTGCTTGATGGTTCACTTTCATGAACACACAGTGCTTGATGGTTCACTTTCATGAACACAGTGCTTGATGGTTCACTTTCATGAACACAGTGCTTGATGGTTCACTTTCATGAACACAGAATGCTTGATGGTTCACTTTCACGAACACACAGTGCTTGATGGTTCACTTTCATGAACACAGAATGCTTGATGGTTCACTTTCATGAACACACAGTGCTTGATGGTTCACTTTCATGAACACAGTGCTTGATGGTTCACTTTCATGAACACAGTGCTTGATGGTTCACTTTCATGAACACAGAATGTTTGATGGCTCACTTTCATGAATACATAGTGCTTGATGGTTCACTTTCATGAACACAGAATGCTTGATGGTTCACTTTCATGAACACACAGTGCTTGATGGTTCACTTTCATGAACGCAGAATGCTTGATGGTTCACTTTCATGAACACACAGTGCTTGATGGTTCACTTTCATGAACACAGAATGTTTGATGGCTCACTTTCATGAATACACAGTGCTTGATGGCTCACTCTCATGAACACAGAATGCTTGATGGTTCACTTTCATGAACACAGAATACTTGACGGTTCACTTTCATGAACACACAGTGCTTGATGGCTCACTTTCATGAATACACAGTGCTTGATGGTTCACTTTCATGAACGCAGAATGCTTGATGGTTCACTTCCATGAGCACACAGTGCTTGATGGTTCACTTTCATGAACACAGAATACTTGACGGTTAACTTTCATGAACACACAGTGCTTGATGGTTCACTTTCATGAACGCAGAATGCTTGATGGTTCACTTCCATGAGCACACAGTGCTTGATGGTTCACTTTCATGAACACAGAATGCTTGATGGTTCACTTTCATGAACACAGAATGCTTGATGGTTCACTTTCATGAACACACAGTGCTTGATGGTTCACTTTCATGAACACATAGCGATTGATGGTTCACTTTCATGAACACAGAATGCTTGATGGTTCACTTTCATGAACACAGAATGCTTGATGGTTCACTTTCATGAACACACAGTGCTTGAT
Source organism: Cherax quadricarinatus (assembly GCF_038502225.1). NCBI lineage: Eukaryota > Metazoa > Arthropoda > Malacostraca > Decapoda > Parastacidae > Cherax > Cherax quadricarinatus. The sequence continues at coordinate 22,510,271 of NC_091299.1, forward strand.
GGTTCACTTTCATGAACACATAGCGATTGATGGTTCACTTTCATGAACACACAATGCTTGATGGTTCACTTTCATGAACACACAGTGCTTGATGGTTCACTTTCATGAACACATAGCGATTGATGGTTCACTTTCATGAACACAGAATGCTTGATGGTTCACTTTCATGAACACACAGTGCTTGATGGTTCACTTTCATGAACACACAATGCTTTATGGTTCACTTTCATGAACACAGAATGCTTGATGGTTCACTTTCATGAACACAGAATGCTTGATGGTTCACTTTCATGAACACACAGTGCTTGATGGTTCACTTTCATGAACTCACAATGCTTGATGGTTCACTTTCATGAACACACAGTGCTTGATGGTTCACTTTCATGAACACACAATGCTTGATGGTTCACTTTCATGAACTCACAATGCTTGAAGGTTCACTTTCATGAACACAGAATGCTTGATGGTTCACTTTCATGAACACACAGTGCTTGATGGTTCACTTTTATGAACTCACAATGCTTGAAGGTTCACTTTCATGAACACAGAATGCTTGATGGTTCACTTTCATGAACACACAGTGCTTGATGGTTCACTTTTATGAACACACAGTGCTTGATGGTTCACTTTCATGAACACACAGTGCTTGATGGTTCACTTTCATGAACACACAATGCTTGATGGTTCACTTTCGTGAACACACAATGCTTGAAGGTTCACTTTCATGAACACACAATGCTTGATGGTTCACTTTCATGAACACACAGAATGCTTGATGGTTCACTTTCATGAACACACAGTGCTTGATGGTTCACTTTCACGAGCACACAGTGCTTGATGGTTCACTTTCATGAACACACAGTGCTTGATGGTTCACTTTCATGAACACACAGTGCTTGATGGTTCACTTTCATGAACACACAATGCTTGATGGTTCACTTTCATGAACACACAGTGCTTGATGGTTCACTTTCATGAACACACAATGCTTGATGGTTCACTTTCATGAACACAGAATGCTTGATGGTTCACTTTCACGAACACAGTTCTTGGTGTTTCACTTTCATGAACACACAATGCTTGATGGTTCACTTTCATGAACACACAATGCTTGATGGTTCACTTTCATGAACACACAGTGCTTGATGGTTCACTTTCATGAACACAGAATGCTTGATGGTTCACTTTCATGAACACAGAATGCTTGATGGTTCACTTTCATGAACACACAGTGCTTGATGGTTCACTTTCATGAACACACAGTGCTTGATGGTTCACTTTCATGAACACACAGTGCTTGATGGTTCACTTTCATGAACACACAATGCTTGATGGTTCACTTTCATGAACACACAGTGCTTGATGGTTCACTTTCATGAACACACAATGCTTGATGGTTCACTTTCATGAACACAGAATGCTTGATGGTTCACTTTCACGAACACAGTTCTTGGTGTTTCACTTTCATGAACACACAATGCTTGATGGTTCACTTTCATGAACACACAATGCTTGATGGTTCACTTTCATGAACACACAGTGCTTGATGGTTCACTTTCACGAACACAGTTCTTGGTGTTTCACTTTCATGAACACACAATGCTTGATGGTTCACTTTCATGAACACACAGTGCTTGATGGTTCACTTTCATGAACACACAATGCTTGATGGTTCACTTTCATGAACACAGAATGCTTGATGGTTCACTTTCACGAACACAGTTCTTGGTGTTTCACTTTCATGAACACACAGTGCTTGATGGTTCACTTTTATGAACACTTAATGCTCTATAAAGATGTAACAATTTGCAAATAAAACATAAAAAATGTGTTCCAGTCAGGCCTATTAAGGCCTACTTCCTAGGTGTATTTATGAGAATTTGTCAGATCTGCATGATTCGTGTGTTCCGGCTGGACTTTACGCTGCGTGACTGAATATGTAACGTTCGTACATATTTAGCCTCCTACACGAAAAAGTAATAGCTGAGCGTGTGTTTGCTTGCGTGGGCAGCGTGTTGCGTGCGACTGGAGCATAGAAGGAGCAGCACAGGAGGACAGGTGTGGCCTGTGTCACGGTGACGGTACACAGTGCGTCACCACCCGAGGTGTCTTCAACGTCACCAGGAGCTCTGGTTACGTCTCGGCCGTCACCTTCCCTCGTCTGGCCCGTAACGTCAAGGTCCGCGAGCTACGGGACGCCGCTAACTACCTGGCCCTGAGGGACAACGCTACTGGAAGATACTTCCTCAACGGGAACTGGTAAGTTCTGTACCCTGTGTAGGCTCCTCTCTCTCTCTCTCTCTCTTAGGTGCTACCTAAGAGCTAGTTAGGTGCTAACAGTTGCTAGCTAAGAGCTAGTTAGGAGCAACCTATTGCTAGCTAGTTGCTAGTTACGGGGTACATATTGTTAGCAAGATGCTACCTATTGGTACGTAAGAGCTACTTAGGCGCTACCTGTTGCTACCTGTTGCTACCTGTTGCTAGCTGGTGCTAGCTGCTGCATATTGCTAATTATAATAATAATATATTTACTACAAGTACATGTACAAGGTATACAGGCCTAGCTGACATCAATGACATACTAGTTTCTGCATACTGCTAGCTAGGTGCTAGTTACTTGCTTCTTTAGTTCACGCTTCTCACTGTTATTTTCTGGAGCTTCATGAGAGAAGTTATATACTCTTGTTATGGTTAGTAAAGGTGACACATGCCCAGTGCGGTGCTACACTGTAGTACAGCTACACTGTACTACAGCTACACTGTAGTACAGCTACACTGTAGTACAGCTACACTGTACTATAGCTACACTGTACTACAGCTACACTGTAGTACAGCTACACTGTACTACAGCTACACTGTACTATAGCTACACTGTACTACAGCTACACTGTAGTACAGCTACACTGTAGTACAGCTACACTGTAGTACAGCTACACTGTACTATAGCTACACTGTACTACAGCTACACTGTAGTACAGCTACACTGTAGTACAGCTACACTGTAGTACAGCTACACTGTACTATAGCTACACTGTACTACAGCTACACTGTAGTACAGCTACACTGTACTATAGCTACACTGTACTACAGCTACACTGTAGTACAGCTACACTGTAGTACAGCTACACTGTAGTACAGCTACACTGTAGTACAGCTACACTGTACTACAGCTACACTCTAGTACAGCTACACTGTAGTACAGCTACACTGTACTACAGCTACACTGTAGTACAGCTACACTGTAGTACAGCTACACTGTAGTACAGCTACACTGTACTACAGCTACACTGTAGTATAGCTACACTGTAGTATAGCTACACTGTAGGACAGCTACACTGTAGTACAGCTACACTGTAGTACAGCTACACTGTACTACAGCTACACTGTAGTATAGCTACACTGTAGTATAGCTACACTGTAGGACAGCTACACTGTAGTACAGCTACACTGTACTACAGCTACACTGTAGTATAGCTACATTGTAGGACAGCTACACTGTAGTACAGCTACACTGTAGTACAGCTACACTGTACTACAGCTACACTGTAGTATAGCTACACTGTAGGACAGCTACACTGTACTACAGCTCCACTGTAGTATAGCTACACTGTAGGACAGCTACACTGTAGTACAGCTACACTGTACTACAGCTACACTGTAGTATAGCTACACTGTAGTATAGCTACACTGTAGGACAGCTACACTGTAGTACAGCGACACTGTACTACAGCTACACTGTAGTATAGCTACACTGTAGGACAGCTACACTGTAGGACAGCTACACTGTAGGACAGCTACACTGTAGTACAGCTACACTGTAGGACAGCTACACTGTAGGACAGCTACACTGTAGGACAGCTACACTGTAGGACAGCTACACTGTAGGACAGCTACACTGTAGGACAGCTACACTGTAGGACAGCTACACTGTAGGACAGCTACACTGTAGGACAGCTACACTGTAGGACAGCTACTATGCACTACAGCTACACTGTAGGACAGCTATACTGTAGGACAGCTATACTGTAGTACAGCTACACTGTAGGACAGCTACCCTGTACTACAGCTACACTGTAGGACAGCTACACTATACTACAGCTACACTGTAGTACAGCTACACTGTACTACAGCTACACTGTAGTATAGCTACACTGTAGTATAGCTACACTGTAGGACAGCTACACTGTAGTACAGCTACACTGTACTACAGCTACACTGTAGTATAGCTACACTGTAGGACAGCTACACTGTAGTACAGCTACACTGTAGTACAGCTACACTGTACTACAGCTACACTGTAGTATAGCTACACTGTAGGACAGCTACACTGTACTACAGCTACACTGTAGTATAGCTACACTGTAGGACAGCTGCACTGTAGTACAGCTACACTGTACTACAGCTACACTGTAGTATAGCTACACTGTAGTATAGCTACACTGTAGGACAGCTACACTGTAGTACAGCGACACTGTACTACAGCTACACTGTAGTATAGCTACACTGTAGGACAGCTACACTGTAGGACAGCTACACTGTAGGACAGCTACACTGTAGTACAGCTACACTGTAGGACAGCTACACTGTAGGACAGCTACACTGTAGTACAGCTACACTGTAGGACAGCTACACTGTAGTACAGCTACACTGCAGGACAGCTACACTGTAGGACAGCTACACTGTAGGACAGCTACTGTAGGACAGCTACACCGTAGGACAGCTACTATGCACTACAGCTATACTGTAGGACAGCTATACTGTAGGACAGCTATACTGTAGTACAGCTACACTGTAGGACAGCTACACTGTACTACAGCTACACTGTAGGACAGCTACACTATACTACAGCTACACTGTAGGACAGCTACACTATACTACAGCTACACTGTAGGACAGCTATACTGTAGGACAGCTATACTGCAGTACAGCTACACTGTAGGACAGCTACACTATACTACAGCTACACTGTAGGACAGCTACACTGTAGGACAGCTACACTGTAGGACAGCTACACTGTAGGACAGCTACACTGTAGGACAGCTACACTATACTACAGCTACACTGTACTACAGCTACACTGTAGGACAGCTACACTGTACTACAGCTACACTGTAGGACAGCTACACTGTAGGACAGCTACACTGTAGGACAGTTACACTGTAGTACAGCTACATTGTTGGACAGCTACACTGTACTACAGCTACACTGTAGGACAGCTACACTGTACTACAGCTACACTGTAGGACAGCTACATTATACTACAGCTACACTGTAGGACAGCTAGACTGTACTACAGCTACACTGTAGGACAGCTACATTATACTACAGCTACAATGTAGGACAGCTACACTGTAGGACCGCTACACTATACTGCAGCTACACTGTAGGACGGCTACACTGTAGGACAGCTACACTGTAGGACAGCTACACTGTACTACAGTTACACTGTACTACAGCTACACTGTAGGACAGCTACACTGTAGGACAGCTACACTGTACTACAGCTACACTGTAGGGCAGCTACGCTGTAGTACAGCTACACTGTAGAACAGCTACACTGTACTACAGCTACACTATACTACAGCTACACTGTAGGACAGCTACACTGTAGGACAGCTACGCTGTAGGACCGCTACACTATACTGCAGCTACACTGTAGGACGGCTACACTGTAGGACAGCTACACTGTAGGACAGCTACACTGTACTACAGCTACACTGTACTACAGCTACACTGTAGGACAGATACACTGTAGGACAGCTACACTGTAGGACAGCTACACTATACTACAGCTACATTATACTACAGCTACACTGTAGGACAGCTACACTGTAGGACCGCTACACTATACTGCAGCTACACTGTAGGACGGCTACACTGTAGGACAGCTACACTGTAGGACAGCTACACTGTACTACAGCTACGCTGTAGTACAGCTACACTGTAGGACAGCTACACTGTAAGGCAGCTACACTGTACGACAGCTACACTATAGGACAGCTACACTGTAGGACAGCTACACTGTAGGACAGCTACACTGAAGGACAGCTACTGTAGGACAGCTACACTGTAGGACAGCTACACTGTAGGACAGCTACACTGTAGGACAGCTACTCTGTACTACAGCTACACTGTAGGACAGCTACACTGTAGGACAGCTACACTGTAGGACAGCTACTCTGTACTACAGCTACACTGTAGGACAGCTACACTGTAGGACAGCTACACTGTAGGACAGCTACACTGTAGGACAGCTACTCTGTACTACAGCTACACTGTAGGACAGCTACACTGTAGGACAGCTACTCTGTACTACAGCTACACTGTAGGACAGCTACACTGTAGGACAGCTGCACTGTAGGACAGCTACACTGTAGTACAGCTACACTGTAGTACAGCTACACTGTAGGACAGCTACACTGTAGTACAGCTACACTGTAGTACAGCTACACTGTAGTACAGCTACACTGTAGGACAGCTACACTGTAGGATAGCTACACTGTAGTACAGCTACACTGTAGGACAGCTACACTGTAGGATAGCTACACTGTAGGACAGCTACACTGTAGGATAGCTACACTGTAGGACAGCTACACTGTAGTATAGCTACACTGTAGTACAGCTACACTGTAGTACAGCTACACTGTAGGACAGCTACACTGTAGGACAGCTACACTGTAGGATAGCTACACTGTAGGACAGCTACTCTGTACTACAGCTACACTGTAGGACAGCTACACTGTAGGACAGCTACACTGTAGGACAACTACACTGTAGGACAGCTACTCTGTACTACAGCTACACTGTAGGACAGCTACACTGTAGGACAGGTACACTGTAGGACAGCTACACTGTAGGACAGGTACACTGTAGGACAGCTACTCTGTACTACAGCTACACTGTAGGACAGCTACACTGTAGGACAGCTACACTGTAGGACAGCTACACTGTAGGACAGCTACACTGTAGGACAGCTACACTGTAGGACAGCTACTGTAGGACAGCTACACTGTAGGACAGCTACACTGTAGGACAGCTACATTGTAGGACAGCTACACTGTAGGACAGCTACTCTGTACTACAGCTACACTGTAGGACAGCTACACTGTAGGACAGCTACTGTAGGACAGCTACACTGTAGGACAGCTACTGTAGGACAGCTACACTGTTGGACAGCTACACTGTAGGAAAGCTACACTGTAGGACAGCTACTCTGTACTACAGCTACACTGTAGGACAGCTACACTGTAGGACAGCTACTGTAGGACAGCTACACTGTAGGACAGCTACACTGTAGGACAGCTACACTGTAGGACAGCTACTGTAGGACAGCTACACTGTAGGACAGCTACACTGTAGGACAGCTACATTGTAGGACAGCTACACTGTAGGACAGCTACTCTGTACTACAGCTACACTGTAGGACAGCTACACTGTAGGACAGCTACTGTAGGACAGCTACACTGTAGGACAGCTACTGTAGGACAGCTACACTGTTGGACAGCTACACTGTAGGAAAGCTACACTGTAGGACAGCTACACTGTAGGACAGCTACTCTGTACTACAGCTACTCTGTACTGCAGCTACACTGTAGGACAGCTACACTGTAGGACAGCTACACTGTAGGACAGCTACACAGTAGGACAGCTACACTGTAGGACAGCTACACTGTAGGACAGCTACACTGTAGGACAGGTACACTGTAGGACAGCTACTCTGTACTACAGCTACACTGTAGTACAGCTACACTGTAGTACAGCTACACTGTAGGACAACTACACTGTAGTACAGCTACACTGTAGTACAGCTACACTGTAGGACAACTACACTGTAGTACAGCTACACTGTAGTACAGCTACACTGTAGTACAGCTACACTGTAGTACAGCTACACTGTAGGACAGCTACACTGTAGTACAGCTACACTGTAGTACAGCTACACTGTAGTACAGCTACACTATAGGGCAGCTACACTGTAGTACAGCTACACTGTAGGACAACTACACTGTAGTACAGCTACACTGTAGTACAGCTACACTGTAGGACAACTACACTGTAGTACAGCTACACTGTAGTACAGCTACACTGTAGTACAGCTATACTGTAGGACAACTACACTGTAGTACAGCTACACTGTAGTACAGCTACACTGTAGTACAGCTACACTGTAGTACAGCTACACTGTAGGACAGCTACACTGTAGTACAGCTACACTGTAGTACAGCTACACTGTAGGACAGCTACACTGTAGTACAGCTACACTGTAGTACAGCTACACTGTAGTACAGCTACACTGTAGGACAGCTACACTGTAGTACAGCTACACTGTAGTACAGCTACACTGTAGTACAGCTACACGGTGTTAACAATAACAAACTGTGTTTGACTGTTACACTCCGTAACACAGGAACTGTCACATGTATGAAGGAGAGTGGTGGTGGCCGCGACTCTTCACTGGTCGCTACCAGGTCCTCTCTCTCCCTGCTCCAGGAGCTTTATTTATTTATTATTTATTTATTTATTCATTTATTTAAGTCTTTGTAAATAGTACATTGAGATTATGTATTTCCAATAATGGGTTGTAATGCATAGAGAGTCTCTATTATGCCTAGACATTATGGGTCAACTTAACATTATTGACTTACAGACTACTTAACACTAGGAATTATATCATAGTTGTACAGTAGATTATTAATTATAGGTGAATCTAATTTATGTAAGACAGATGATATATTCATATATTCAAAAATGCTTTTTGTGGAAACAATGATTGAAATCCTGTCAACAATGGATAAAAGGTTCAAAGTGATTGTTAAAATTATGATGTAGGAATAACATACTTGAGTAAGTGTGTACTGAGTATTTAGTGTTTAGTCTAGGGTGATTAAGTGGCTTTTGAGGAGAGTCTTAAATTGATTTTCAGACTGGGTTACTTTAGTATCTTCTGGTAATAAATTCCATATTTTGGGGCCCTTTATGTGCATAGAGTTTTTACACAGTGTGATATGGACACGAGTTACATGAAAAAGAGATCTATGTCTTGTGTTGTGGTCATGTGTCCTGTTTAGGTTGGTGAGGAGAAGTTTGAGTGGAGGGTTTATATTTGCGTGTATTGTTCTGTGTATGTAGTAGGCACATGAATAAGTATGGATGTTCTTAATGGTGAGCAGATTCAGACTTTTAAAAATTGGTGGAGTATGCTGGCGGGAGTGGGAATTTGTTATCATTCTTACTGCTGCCTTTTGCTGGGTTATTAGAGGTCTTAGGTGATTTAATGTTGTTGATCCCCATGCACAAATTCCATAGGTGAGATAAGGGTATATGAGTGAATGGTACAGTGCCAGGAGAGCTGATTGTGGAACGTAGTACCTTATATTTGATAGTATGCCTACAGTCTTAGAGATTTTCGTGGTGATTTGTTGTATGTGTGTCCGGAACTTAAGGTTATTGTCAAGGTGGATACCTAGGAATTTTCCCTCTGTGAGTCTTGTGACTGATGATCCGTTTAGGGTTATGTTAAGTGGATCATTTGCAGCTTTGTTTCCAAACTGAATGAAATAGGTTTTATCAGCATTCAGGGTAAGTTTATTGGTCATCATCCAGGCAGATATTTTCTGCTAATAATGGTTCATGCTTCCACTACGTCACTTTCTAAGCTATTCCACTTCTGACAACTCTGTGACTGAAGAAATACTTCCTAACATCCCTCTGACTCATCTGAGTCTTCAACTTCGAATTGTGACCCCTTGTTTCTGTGTCCCATATCAGGAATATCTTGTGTTTGTCCAGCTTGTCAATTCCTCGCAGTACTTTATATGTCGGTCATGTCTCCCCTAACCCTCCTGTCTTCCAGTGTCGTCAGGTCGACTTCCCTTAACCTTACTTCGTAGGACATTCCCCTTAGCTCCGGGACTAGTCTTGTTGCAAACCTTTGCTCTTTTTCTAATTTCTCGATGTCCCTGACCAGGTGTGGGTTCCAAACTGGTGCTGCATACTCCAATATGGGCCTGACGTACACCGTGTACAGAGTCTTGAATAATTCCTTACTGAGGTATCGGAACGCTATTCTCAAGTATGCTAGGTGGCCATATGCTGCAGCAGCTATCTGGTTGATGTGCGCCTCAGGAGATGTGCTCTGTATTATACTCACCGCAAGATTCTTTTCCAAGAGTGATTTTGCAGTCTTTGGCTACCTAGCCTATACTCTGTCTGCGGTCTTCTTTGCCCTTCTCCGATTTTCATGGCTCTGCATTTGGCGGGGTTAAATTCGAGGAGCTAGTTGCTGGACCAGGTTTGTAGCCTGTCCAGATCTCTTTGTAGTCCTGTCTGATCCTCATCCGATTTAATTCTCCTCATTAACTTCACATCATCTACAAACAGTAACACTTCAGAGTCTATTCCTTCCTCCATGTCATTCACATATACCAGAAACAGCACTGGTCCTATGACTGACCCCTGTGGAACCCCGCTCGTCACAGGTGCCCACTCTGACACCTCGTCACTTACCATGACTCGTTGTTACCTCCCTGTCAGGTATTCTGTGATCCATTCCATTGCCTTCCCTGTTATGTGTTGGGAGAAAGTGAGGATCCTTTCCCGTGGCACTGAGTGCCACCAACCACATAGTGCCACCAACCACTTAGTGCTACCTGTTAGCAGCTAAAAAGGTCAGCTTCCCGCTCTTCAAGAACTGCCAGGAAATGGGTCTCTATTATTTCCTTCACACTTGACGGCCATAATACTCCACCCTCACCCTCCACCCTCACCCTCCACCCATTCCTTCCACCCTCACCCTCCACCCTCACCCTCGACCCATTCCTTCCACCCTCACCCTCCACCCTCACCCTCCACCCACACCCTCCACCCTCACCCTCCACCCTCAGTATTTCCTCTGGTTTTATTGCCTCATTAAGTACGATAATAAATGATTACTTATCTTCTCCTGCATCATGTTGTGATGCAGCTGCTGTGCCACTGTCTGATGTGATGCAGCTGCTGTATCACAGTCTGTTGTGATGCAGCTGCTGTACCACTGTCTGCTGTGATGCAGCTGCTGTATCACAGTCTGTTGTGATGCAGCTGCTGTGCCACTGTCTGCTGTGATGCAGCTGCTGTATCACAGTCTGTTGTGATGCAGCTGCTGTACCACTGTCTGCTCTGATGCAGCTGCTGTATCACAGTCTGTTGTGATGCAGCTGCTGTGCCACAGTCTGTTGTGATGCAGCTGCTGTATCACAGTCTGTTGTGATGCAGCTGCTGTGCCACAGTCTGTTGTGATGCAGCTGCTGTATCACAGTCTGTTGTGATGCAGCTGCTGTGCCACAGTCTGTTGTGATGCAGCTGCTGTATCACAGTCTGTTGTGATGCAGCTGCTGTATCACAGTCTGTTGTGATGCAGCTGCTGTATCACAGTCTGTTGTGATGCAGCTGCTGTATCACAGTCTGTTGTGATGCAGCTGCTGTGCCACAGTCTGTTGTGATGCAGCTGCTGTTCCACAGTCTGTTGTGATGCAGCTGCTGTATCACAGTCTGTTGTGATGCAGCTGCTGTTCCACAGTCTGCTGTGATGCAGCTGCTGTACCACAGTCTGTTGTGATGCAGCTGCTGTACCACAATCTGTTGTGATGCAGCTGCTGCATTCTGTATCACAGTATGTTGTGACGCAGCTGCAGTACCACAATCTGTTGAGATGCGGCTTCTGTTCCACAGTCTGCTGTGATGCAGCTGCTGTACGATAGTTTGCTGTGATTCAGCTGTTGTACCACAGTGTGCTGTGAGGCGGCTCCTGTACTACAGGCTGCTGTGATGCAGCTGCTGATCCATAGTCTGCTGTGGTACAGCAGACTATGGGTCAGAGGTGCTGTAAAGTGAAGCTTTTGATCTCTTGTTGCTGCTGTTACCCTTTATTTGTTTTGGTTGTTGACCTGGTACTGATCTGGTGTTGACCTGGTGTGTTGACCTGGTGATGATCTGGTGTATTGACCAGGTGAGGATCTGGTGTGTTGAACTGGTGTGTTAACCTGGTGTGTTGTCCTGATGTTGACCTAGTATGTTGACCTGATGTGTTGACCTGGTGATGATCTGGTGTGTTAACCTGGTGTGTTGACCTGATATGTTGACCTGGAGGTTTTATGAAAAGTTTCAAGTGGCGAAAAGTTTCCTTCAATAAACGTCTTGATTATGTATTATTCTCACAGTATTTTTCGTGAGGTTGATGTCTTAGCTGAGTGATAGATATAGTTGAGCTGATGTTTGTTTTTCTAGTGTGACCCCCAGTGTATGTTTGTTGGCAGGATCATCCAGTGGTCCGGGGAGTACAGTGCTGACGGTACCATGATGTACTACACACGAGATGGTGAAGCTGAGGAACTCTTCCTGCCAGGACCTGTCAAGCGACCACTTACACTCATGGTAAGTGTGAAGTATGTGGTCCAGGACCACTTACACTCATGGTAAGTGTGAAGTATGTGGTCCAGGACCACTTACACTCATGGTAAGTGTGAAGTATGTGGTCCAGGACCACTTACACTCATGGTAAGTGTGAAGTATGTGGTCCAGGACCACTTGCACTTATGATAAGTCTTAATTAAGGTGTTCCAGGACCACTTACACTTATGATAAGTCTTAATTAAGGTGTTCCAGGACCACTTACACTTATGATAAGTCTTAATTAAGGTGTTCCAGGACCACTTACACTCATGGTGAGTGTTAATTATGGTGGTCCAGGACCACTTACACTCATGGTAAGTATGAACTATTGTGGTCCAGGACCAGTCACACAGTGCCTGCAGCCCCTCACTTTCATGGTGCTTGCAGGGTCCCACGCCATGGTGCTTGCAGGGTCCAACACCATAGTGCTTGCAGGGTATCTCACCATGATGGCTACCATGATGCAGACATGTAGTGTTGTTGACCTGTCTTCTGACCTCATAATCTCTTCCCATGAACTGTCTTCTGAATCTATTGAGTGTGGTTCAGAACTGACCGAAACGTCGTCTAGAGTTATCTTGTGATCTGAAGTATGTTGTTTTGTGACCTGGTGACCTGTGATCCTGGTGTTTCAGCTGTTGTTCCAGACGGAAAATCCAGGACTGGCGTGGGAGTACACACTCCCCCAGCACGACGTCACCTACACCCCCACCTTCACCTGGCTACACTCTGATTGGTCTGTGTGCACCGTCACCTGCGGAGAAGGCACCCAGGTGAGTCTGTGTGTGTATGTATGTGTGTGTGTGTGTGTGTGTGTGTGTGTGTGTGTGTGTGTGTGTGTGTGTGTGCGTGTGTGTGTGTTCATGACATCATGTTGGTGATGTCACAAACACAAAGAACATCCATCTCGTGCAGACTAGAGATTAAACTTATAATTCCTCTGAAATCATTTTTAATATCAGTGGGTGACGCAAGGTTTACATTCCTCCTAGTCTTAAGTCAGTGGGTGACGCAAGTTTTACGTTCCTCCTAGTCTTAAGTCAGTGGGTGACGCAAGTTTTACGTTCCTCCTAGTCTTAAGTCAGTGGGTGACGCAAGTTTTACGTTCCTCCTAGTCTTAAGTCAGTGGGTGACGTAAGTTTTACGTTCCTCCTAGTCTTAAGTCAGTGGGTGACGTAAGTTTTACGTTCCTCCTAGTCTTAAGTCAGTGGGTGACGCAAGTTTTACGTTCCTCCTAGTCTTAAGTCAGTGGGTGACGCAAGTTTTACGTTCCTCCTAGTCTTAAGTCAGTGGGTGACGTAAGTTTTACGTTCCTCCTAGTCTTAAGTCAGTGGGTGACGTAAGTTTTACGTTCCTCCTAGTCTTAAGTCAGTGGGTGACGCAAGTTTTACGTTCCTCCTAGTCTTAAGTCAGTGGGTGACGCAAGTTTTACGTTCCTCCTAGTCTTAAGTCAGTGGGTGACGTAAGTTTTACGTTCCTCCTAGTCTTAAGTCAGCGGGTGACGTAAGTTTTACGTTCCTCCTAGTCTTAAGTCAGTGGGTGACGTAAGTTTTACGTTCCTCCTAGTCTTAAGTCAGCGGGTGACGTAAGTTTTACGTTCCTCCTAGTCTTAAGTCAGTGGGTGACGTAAGTTTTACGTTCCTCCTAGTCTTAAGTCAGTGGGTGACGTAAGTTTTACGTTCCTCCTAGTCTTAAGTCAGCGGGTGACGTAAGTTTTACGTTCCTCCTGGTCTTTAATATTAATAATAATAATGCAGTACAAAAGTACCATTTGGGATGAAGAAAAGAATAACTTTTTTTATGTATTGTGAGGTGAGGTACTGCAGTGTCTGTGTGTGTGTACTCACATGTGGCTGCAGGGGTCGACTCACAGCTCCTGACCCCTCCTCTTCGTGTGTGTACATGTCATGTGTGTGTGTGTTAAGAGCAGGTGTAGACCTGAGATGAAATGCAAGTGATCATTTTGTGTAGTAATTTTAACACGGACGTAAATAATAGAAGAGTAACTATCACTGGTCAGTTGCAGAAACAAACCTTCACGGGAACAATATATTTCGACTTTATATTGAGACCTTCGGCAAAGCATCGAAGATGGGATCATCTAAAGTCGAAATATATAACATTAATCTGTTTTATTGTCCCCTTGTGAGCTTATTTGTTACATAGTTTGATAGATCTAAAAACATCAGCAGTGTTAACTGGGTGTTGTGTGTGGCGGTGGTGCAGGTATCCAAGGTACAGTGTATGGAAAAAGAGGCTGGTCTGGTGGAGGAACAGTACTGTCGTGGCCAGCAAAAGCCCAGCGACCGCTCCAGGGCGTGTAACAAACACGCCTGCCCCGCCTGGTGGTGGTCTGGCCCCTGGCAGCCCTGCGCTATCACTTGTGGCAGTGGCGGCGTCAGGAGAAGGACTGTCATCTGCGTTCGCTCCTTCGGTCCCACTCAGCAGATGGCGCTGCTGGACTCTGCCTGTGACGACAGTGACAAGCCCCACGAGACGGAGGTGTGCCCCACGCTGCCACCCTGCCCACAGCTCCTGGAATGGAGTGTGGGGGCCTGGAGCCAGGTCAGTCACTTATTTTAGTGCTAGGATGCTCGTCTTACCTACATCCCTCTTCATAATGTACTCAGCAACACCTAATTTTAGTGCATTTTACACATAAAATTAATAAAGCATTCTTTGCAGATGCTAAGATGTTATTCTTACTAGCTTTATCGACATAGTTTAGGTTGTCACATTATTATTATTATTATTATTATTATTATTATTATTATTATTATTATTATTATTATTATTATTATTGTTGTTATTATTATTATTATTATATACAAACACCAAAGGGTTGTCAGACTGTTGTCAACCAATCATTTGTTTCAGCATCCTCTATTTTCACTATAAACTCTTAACGTCAGTAGCCATTTTGAACCTTCACTATTGTAACAATTTGCGCTATGGTATGAGTTTTGCCTCTTGCATCACTCAGCTGGCAGCTTAATGCAGACCTTTTTTTTTTACCAGTAAATGAAAATGACTTCAGCAGCTGACTGTCTTTTGTGTCGCTGCAGTCGTGCACTTTGGACCCTTGCGACTTCGAGGAGCGCGAAGTGCTGTGTGTGGCTCCAGGAGAGAACTGCGATCCCCTCTCACGTCCGCCAGACAGACGTCAGTGTGGTAATCTCACCTGTGGAGTGTGGCAGGTGGGCAGCTGGTCCAAGGTAAGTGTTACGGTGAACGTAAAACTCACGTGGAATAAACTTCCAATAGTATGAGATTTTGAGTATAATTTCTTGTGCCTCTTCAGTGATTTTACAGGAACTGAAAGCTATATAAAGTTGCTTCACCAACCAAGGCGGTTTATTAAGTGTTGTTCTGTATGTGGCAGTGTTCCTCTCCGTGTGGTGAAGGAGTGCAGTTCCGACCCGTGTCTTGTGAAGGTGGGCTCGCATGCAGAGAGATAGATGAGCCCAAGAGTGTCCAGGAGTGTATCGGCAACTGTCTGGATGACGAGACACACTTGGAGATTAACGACGATCTCATGGACGAACTTCTGTCCTTGAGCATCTCTGCTGTTACCACTCCAAAGGGGATATTAGCTACAACTCCTGGGGTTACATCCACTACGACTCCGGCGAGCATATCCTCTACGACTCCAGTTAATATATCCTCTGCGACTCCAACTGGAACATTCTCTACGAGTCTTGTAGATATATCCACTACAACACCAGGGAGTATATCCTCTACGACTCTATCTCATACAATCTCTACGACTCCAACTGATATACCCTCTACGATTTCTGTAGATATATCCACTATGGCACCAGAGAGTATATCCTCTACGACTCCAGCGGGTATGTTCTCCACTATTCGGGAAGTTATACCATCTTCGAATCCAGGGAGTATTTCAACTATGACTCCATTAGGTACATCCTCTACAACTATATCTTCTCCGACTTTGGGGAGTGCATCCTCTACGACTAAGGTTGGGGTATTCTCTACTAGTGCTTCCACCAACATTCTGCCCACCACTTCTACCCCACCACACACATCCACTAGCCTCACTACGTCTACTGTCCTCAGTATCACCACAGCAGCTGTCCCCACCTTCCACACTGTGTCACTCACCTCCGAGTCCAGTAGCACTGAGCCAGCTTCATATGACCTACCTCTGCCGCCAATTATCACAACACTATCTACCTCGAATGAAGCCTCTACGAGTGAGGCTCTAGCAACAGCGCCGACAATAGAGTTTTCTAATTTTTATCCCACTGATGAGACAACAGTAGAAGTACTGCGATCATCCACCACTATTCCGTCAAAGAATTCAAGAAGCAAAACGCTGATAACACAGCCGGAAACCATGACAGATCCCCCATCAACCACAGCATCAGTCTTTACCAGTTTGCCTGTTGTAGACTCAAATACTCCAGAAACAACTACAGCATCAGTTTCTACTGGTTTGCCTGTTGCAGACTCAAATATCCCAGAAACATCAACCACAGCAGCAGTCTTTACAAGTCTGCCTGTTGAAAAATCAAATATTCCAGAGACATCAACCATAAAATTAGTCTCGACCAGTTTGCCTGTTGCTGGCTCAAATATTCTGGAGACATCAATCACAGCATCAGTTTCTACCAGCCTGCCGGTTGAAGACTCAAATATTCCAGAGACATCAACAACAACATCAGAAACATCCACAACATTTATATCTACCAGTCTTCCTGTTGCTGACTCAAATATTCCAGAGACATTAACAACAGTATCAATACCTACCGGTCTACCTGCTGCAGACTCAAGTATTCCAGAGACAACCACGGTTGCCCCAGTATCTGGACCAACTACAGCACTACTACCTGTAAAGTACTCTCCTGAGATCGGTACCTTGGCAAATGGCGAAGTAGCTGAGAAGAGATACAGTGTAGAGGATGACCACGAAGCTAGCAAAGTGGCTTTTGAAGATAATGACAGAGCAGATAATGATGTGGATGACACAACAGATGCTGCAGCACAGAAGCTAAACTCGACTTTAAGTGAAGATAACATCGAGAATATACAGAAAGATAAAGCAGCATCTTTCAAGGAAAACATGTCAGATGCTCATGATACACTTGGTGACACCGTCTCGGAAACTCTTCCAGAAACTGATCATGAAAACATTCATGTTCTGGAATCTTTCAGTGAAGTCGATGTTGAATCAAAGACACTAAAACCAGAGGATAAGATGGTTCTTAATAACAGGTCTTCAGCAGAAGAAAAGCTTCCTGACGGTGAGATACACCCGGAGAGCCAGATTCCTGATAATACACAGGTCTCCGCATCACCTACTTCTGCAGATGACGACCTCAAAACAGGTGAAGCCCCACTTGTCACAGAGGCACCTACACAGTGGGAGTTATCTTCTGAACTAGAAGAATCAACTGAAGAAGAGGAGGTGGAAGCAGAGGAGCAACGCCCCGATGGAATCATCGAGGACAAAATCAATGTTGATGACTTCGAGGTGATTGAGATACTTGAGCTACCGCCGAAGACTAATGGTAAGAAACACAGGAAGAAGGTTCTCCTCCACAGCGGCGCCAAAGCCGTGGACGTCCTGTATGAGCTGGCGGAAGAGCAAGCAGCAAAGAAAGCAGCCACCACCTTTCTGCCAAACAATAGCTTGGATAATATGGTACCCAAGTACCAGTGGAACATCAGCAACTGGTCAGAGGTGAGAATAAGTGAACAGCTACAACATTCCGGAGTTAGTTTATAAGCTGCGCACACTTGTGTACCCACACTGACGTAAACACGTGAGTGTAGTGTACAATGTATGTGTGTACCTTTTCAGCTGATTCTTTTATATATTTTTAAACAGGATTTCTGTAAATATTCAGATTAAAGTTTTTTTTTTTTTACACGAGATATATGATTATCTAGACTAATATTGGTACATAATATTTTTACGGCCTTTTTTTACGCTTAGAGTTTTTGCAAAGCATTAATTCAACAGATATTCAAATGTGGTATGTTAAATATTCATTGTAAAACAACAATGAAATCTGATTATCATCTGTAAGAGAGTATGATGTGTACTGTGTTCTTACTGAGGTGTTGTGTGTACAGTGTAGTGTGGAGGTGGTGAGTACAGTGTTGTAACTGTTGTGTTGTGTGTACAGTGTAGTGTTGAGTGTGGAGGTGGTAAGCAGCTCCGAAGTGTTACCTGCCAGGATCTCTCCTCCAACACTCCTGTTCATCCTCAGCTCTGCATCCTTCCGGCTCCCCAGAATGTTCAGTCATGCAACACGGTCAGTGAAGAGCTGCAATATTTAACTGCAGTGCAAGATTCGTAACAAAAAATAATGAGAGATATTAATATGAAATATTAATTCCTGACATTTCCAATGGTTCATAGATAACCCTTGAGGTACGTGGTTAGGCGTTTTATACACGCACCTCACAGTGTTATGTTCGTGTCCGTGTCAGGTGGAGTGCGGGGAGTGGAGGGTAGGGGAGTGGAGTGCGTGCTCGTCCTTGTGTGAGCTCGGGGAGCGGGTGCGATCCGTGGAGTGCGTGGAGGGTGAGAGATGTCTCTCACACACCCGACCAACAGAGGTGGAAGCTTGCAACCTGGGCCCCTGTGTGCAGTGGGTTGAGGGCCCCTGGAGCCTCTGTACCAAGTGAGT
Organism: Cherax quadricarinatus; assembly: GCF_038502225.1. Taxonomy (NCBI): domain Eukaryota; kingdom Metazoa; phylum Arthropoda; class Malacostraca; order Decapoda; family Parastacidae; genus Cherax; species Cherax quadricarinatus. Next base: position 22,529,359 of record NC_091299.1, read on the forward strand.
ACTCAAACTTCCCTCTTTTCTCTCTTCATTCCTTTGCTTCCTTCATTCTTTTCTTTCTTCCTTCTTTCCTTCCATGATTTACTCCCTCCTTCCTTTTTCACGTTTCTTCCTTCCCACTACTTATCACTATCCCATGCCTATTGTTCCATAACCATTGTTCCATGCCTAGTTTTTTATATATATTGTTCCACAACCATTGTACATAGTTATTAGCTCAGGCTCTTTGTTCCATAACCCATGTGTAATGAACATTTTTGTTCCATAATACTTATTTCATACTCATTGTTCTGTTTTCAGTATTCTATGTCTCTTAGACACACACACACACACACACGCACATCGACATGTACCTAGGACAAAATGGTAACTAACTAACACACACACACACACACACCAGCTCTGGAACTAGGATGGGGACCCACATCCTCAGAGAAAAGAATAAACTTACTTAAGGGGAAACACGAGATTCTCCCCGGAGCTGTTTGCACATACATGAAATCTCGGCGGTGGGCAGCGTGCCCAGAATGCTGCAGGCATTTCCCTCTGGATCGCGACATTGAGTCTCTGAAAGAGGAAGCTGGCTGCTCTGTGATTCTTGGCTTGCGCGATGAGTTTTTCACCCAGGTCTTTGAGGAACTTTAGAGCACGCTTACCCCACGCTCCTAAGGTCTCTGACCCCACTGGGATAAAGTTATAGCAGCTGGGCAGGCCGTCATGTTTGCTGATCTTCTGAGTCTCCCTGTAACTGGAGGCTCCACCCCATTCAACTTCAGAGTATGGCAAGTACAGTGCTAGTCACGGCATTATGCCGCCCCTCCCCCACACACATACCAAAACACAAACACATACCATGAAAGATTATAATATATATATATTTGCACACTTACTGAGGTTTTAATATTTTGTGTTGCGTCTGTCTTTTATGCTTAATCACGTCACTCAGCCGTGTAGGAAAACTTACACACAAATTCGTGAGGGTTTGGGGAGGTATATTATTCCTTGCCTCATGTAGAGCAGCCTCCAGCCGCGGGATGGCACTGATATCCTTGCCCTGTAAATTTCGTTTCACTATTGACCAGAGGTTCTCAATAGGGTTTAGGTCTGGGGAATTGCCTGGCCAGTCATTAAATAACCTCACTTCACAGTCCTTAAGCCACTGAACTACAGATTTGGCAGTATGACACGGTGCACCGTCCTGCATAAAAACCATAGCCCCACACTTGTCAAGTGCCTCAGGTAAAATGTCACACAATAATTCCAGGTAATTATACTGGCTCATATACTGGTTTTTTGGAAGCACAATGAGTTCACCAACACTCTGAGCACTGAAACACCCCCAAACCATGAGTGAGTCTGGGCGTTTGGTGGTCCCACAGGTGTAGCATGGGTCTAGCGGGTCACTACCTCTGGGCCAGTACACATGTACCCCATGGTTACAGGTGATGGTGAAGGTTGCTTCATCACTCCAAAGTACTTCAGATACTGTTGAGGATTCTAGTGAAGATATTTCTTTGCATAATCCAGCCTACGTTTCTTCTGTGGCTGGGAGAGGATCGGTTTCTTAACATGGCCGTGACTACTGTAGCTCAATTCTGACACGTCTGTTAACAGTTCTTACAGACACCTCTGAGAGAAGACGTGGGTTCTTTTCTTTCATTTCTCTAGCAGTTATCTTAGGTGTACTCTCTAACTGCTTCTTTAACACAGTTAAAGGTGCCAGGCCGAGGTTTGGCAGACAGACACCGCCACCAGCCTTGAATCGCTGCACCCAGTCCCTCACTGAGTGCTCACACACCAACAATATTCTCCACTGTTTTTTCATCTGGTGCCCAGCTTTGTGAAGCCCTATGATCTATAGCTTCAGGTGTTAAAGACTTCTTTTCACCCATAATCAAACATGTATAGCCCCAAAACCAAAGGGAACACCCGACAAAAGATGAGGTGGATGAGAGACAAAAGTGCAACACTTCCTCTCACCATGGCAGCCACGTGAGCACTGAGGAGTCGCTGGAGTGTGGCAGTAGGCTGTGATATCATGGTAACGCCTGCTACCCGGCATAATGCACTGACGAAAAAAGACCCTCCTGTATGGTAGGCCTTTGATTTTCGTCAAGGTATTATGCCGGGGTGATCACCCGGCATAATGCCGTGACTAGCACTGTACGTATCCGCCTGTGTGGCAGCACAGGTGAGTCCCAGGCAATCTGCTAACCATCTTTCCAGGGTAGCATAGTAGCTCCATTTGGACGCTTTTGACTTCTGTCGGACCTCCTTACTTGGGGTTCCTGTTGAGCTGGGCAAAGGGCTGTGGTGAGACTTTATGAAGTCGTTGACCTCCTTATGACTAGCATACTTCCCTCCTGATGTATGACACACGAGACCATGATGTCTGAACTGATCAGCCGACGCCCTGCCGCAAATACATCTATGTTTGGTGAATATGTGGGCAGCTAGGCGAAGAGCAACGCCAATCCGAATGGTCTGTGGGTCGGGTTGGGTGCCCAGGGAGGAGTTGGGAACAAGTAAAAGGAAATCTCATGAGTGTGGTGCCTTCACCGCTGGGAGACGAGCTTTGTCCTTTCCTGAAGCATTGTTGAGCATTGTGTTGGCATTTTTTCAATGACTGGTTTATCCCAGTGGGACTGTTTGTGCTCTTTACGAGGAACTAGTCTGTTGGAGGAGTCAGCAAGGGTGTCCCACTGCATGGCTGCTTCAATGAAACCTGGTGTCTTAAGTTCCTTCCACACCTCTCAAGCGTTTGGGGACAATATTCTTGACTAGTCTACCGGAAGCCATGAGCGAGGACAGAAATGCAGGTAAAGCTACCTGCGTTGCCTTGCGTACCCTTATACCTCCCAGTCGCACTGGGAGAGTTGCTTGATCCCATTCCTGGTCTTCCAGTGACAAATTCAGTACCTTTTTAAAGATAGATCTCAGGAATGAGTCATATTCGCTAAGTGTTGGGTTGTCGAAAGAGGATGCTCACCTCAAGAAATGAGTGTTGGCAAGGTAAGACACCTTGTGAGAAGATACAGGGCATCATGGGCATCAAGATCACTTATTCTCTCCTCCATTCTCTTCAGGTCATTCAGTTTGTCCTTGAGGACTGTGTCGATGGTCTGATGACCCCAGCGGTGCTCCCAAGAAAATGTTCTTGGACGAGGCGGTAGTAGAGGCTTCAGGAAGGATTGTTCGCACAGCTGTGATTATTACCTGGTTGGTTTTGATGATTTCATACTTGGAGAGATTGAGAATGAATCCTAAGGTTTCTCCCTGTGTCTTCACCAGTTGTAAGTCCTCCAGCAGGGACTCTTCTGTACTTGCCAGAGTGCCGTCTTCTAGGTACCAGATGTTGAGCTCACTGCATAGGCTGGAAGTTAGTTCTCTTACCGCCAAGCAGAAGAGAAATGGAACGAGTGGGTCACCCTGCTGAACACCCTCTGATGAGGGAATTTCATGTTCGCCAAACAAGAGAATTGAGGGTTTTCTGTAGATATATGTCGTGCCGAATAGGTAAAACTTGTGATTTTGGCTTAATTAGCAACACTCTTCTTGCCGAATAAGGCAAGCGAAAATTCGTGTATTCAATAATTTCGCAAAAATCATTCTGAACCTAACGAAAAAAAAATATATTTCACTGTGTTTGTTTAGTATTAAATTACTGTAAACAAATCTAAAATATATTTAGTTGGGTTAGGCTAAAATAAATTGTTCTTGTTATAATAAGGTTAGGTAAGTTTTCTAAGATTCTTTTGGTGCAAACTTATAAATTTTTACATCAACATTAATGAAAAATATATATCTTTAAACGTACAAGAGAAAATTTCAGGAAGGACTTAATTTTAAATGAGTTCTTGCTAATTGACCAGTTTTACATATTCGGCACGACATATATATATATATATATATATATATATATATATATATATATATATATATATATATATATATATATATATATATATGTATGTATGTATATATATGCAAGGACTTCGCAAGAGCAGGCGAAATATACATATATATATATATATATATATATATATATATATATATATATATATATATATATATATATATATATATATATATATATATATTGTCTCTATGTCGAACCTGCTAACTCTGTATCAGAGTCCACAGTACTTTACCACAGTGTCTAGCTCCGTGGTAAAGTACTGTGGACTCTGATACAGAGTTAGCAGGTTCGAGTCCTGCTGTGGACGTAGAGACAATGTTTGTAAATAATTTCGCCTGTTTGCGAATTGTTAAGCATATATATATATATATATATATATATATATATATATATATATATATATATATATATACATATATATAGGGAGGTACCACCTCTAGAACTGTTCTGGGGTGATACAGTACCTTGGGGATAGGTTATAATCAGGTTTGATCCAAGGAAATAGCAGGTAGCTCCCATTCCTTGCATCAAGAGCATATCGACCTCATTAAGTCACCTTCACCCCAGCATCCTCCCCACTCCCCCAGGACCTGCGGGGGAGGTTACCAGATCCGTCACGTCAAGTGCGTGGAGGTCAGGACACAGGAAGCTGCCGACACCTGTACCAGAGAAACTAAACCCAAGCATAAGATGCCGTGCCAGAACGAACGATGCCCCAAGAACAGGCGAGGTGAGGAGTGCCATCTCTCTGGCACTGTTGTTTTGTTTTCTAGCCGTGACCTCCTAACCCGTCATGTGTGTCATGACTAACCCTGCGTGGTTCCTGCTGGACGTAAGGTCGTTTACAGACACCAAGAATAGAAATGATCTTGAAATGATCCTTGGCAGACCCCGCATGTTATATCCTCCCATCCAGATACTTTAACTCTTGCAGTGACTTTCCTTCCTGTCGTGGAGACACTCTCTGAATCATTCTAGTACTTTCCCCTGTCTCTCCAGTCTCTTACAAACAGTTATCTCTCAATACCATGTCAAGGACCTCCTGACAGCCTAAGAATAAGCAGTTTGCCCAACCTTTTCTTTTTTTCCTGTTCTCCGTGTATACCTGTCTATGCCCTCTATTTTCTTTATTAGTCAGAACTTGTCCTTGCCGAACCTGTATTATAATAAGTCCAACACATTCAAAATCAGTAATTTCCTTTACATTAGTTTCTGTGTCATCTGGTATGGGATGTTTGTGAAGTAAACTGGTCACTAACTTAGTACCTGCCATTTGTCTTTTTTTTTTTTTTTTTTTTTGAAGATTTGAATATTATCTTCACTGTTTTCCAGGAGTTTCCCACTTCTCATATTTCCATTATTAAATATTTGTGCCAATGATATGTCGAGGACTGCAGTTTCTTCCTTCAGTATTCTAGCTGATAATACATCAGCTTCCTACTTTCCCTTTGGTATTTTAAAGGCTTGCAAAGTCTGCATTAACCATGCTAATTGTAATTCCCGGTTCTTTATAGTTTTGTTACTTCTTGTTTACTAGGGTTTCCTCTTGATTCCCTGTCTCACCAGCCCAAGAGCTGTACACTTGTATAATGACCTATGTTCTCAGTGTGCGGTAACCTTTGCTTACAGGTCAGCAGCGGCGATGTAGGGACAGACTGGACACGAAGCTCTGTAAGCGTCTCAAGCACATGTGTACCACCAAGTTCTTCAGAGTTAAATGCTGCAGAACCTGCCTCACACGTGGTGAGTGATGGACCTGCCTCACACGTGGTGAGTGATGGACCTGCCTCACACGTGGTGAGTGATGGACCTGCCTCACGCGTGGTGAGTGATGGACCTGCCTCACACACAGACAATAAATCGCCCTCATCTCCTCCCCGTCATTTCCCATGAATTTATCATCACAGGGAAATGAATTATTCTAGGTCCAGTAGATACCCACCGGTCACTTGGTTGCCTTACCAGCCCCTGCCATCCCACCTTCAGGTCCACTTGTGCCCTAATCACCAAATTTACCTGGACTCCTTGGCCATGGCGTTGAGGAAATTAAGAGACTAGCAGGCCACTCTTAGACCTGGAGGCCACGCCAGGACTGGGTGGCTACTGATTGCATCACAAAGAAATGAAAGAGCCTCAGGGCCTATCTTGGATGACTCCACAGGAGTGTAGTCAGTGGGATTACATGATGAGACATCAGCAGCAACAGCAACATCAACAAGAGCGGTTCTCAGTGTAAGGTCAATTGCAATGATCAGTAAAACTGATCATCTGAGGTGTGGGGGAACCAAATTTAGCCGAGACAGTGTTACGGAGAGTGCCGTCACTCGAATTGCTTAGTGTGTTCTTCGGTGTGTTCCGTGTGTAATAAAACTTACTCCAAATTGTGCAGCAGTTTAGTGTCTGAGGTGATAACATTAATGAAGTTAAGTGATGAGTGTTTGCAGGAACTCAGCAGTGATCGTGTTGCCAGTAGTAAGGGCGACTCTAGAAATGTGGAACATGTATGTGTGCGTGTGTGTGTGTCACAGCAATGTGGAATATTGATCCTGCTGTAGGAAGTGAAAACACTTCCCTAAATGGACTGACGACAGTGCCATAGATAGAAAGACGATAGTATCTTTAATAGAGGGATGACAGTGTCCTAGACGGACAGATGGAAAAGGTCTTTGAGTGAAGGGCAACAGTACTGTGGACGGAGAGACGAGGGTAATGTTGCGAGCCGCTGTGGTGTTTGTCTCATCCAATCTCAATTCTCCAAGAGCACGGCAAATGTGTGGGTTAATTGAATGTGCATTAACCAGTGTATATATGTACTTTATATTTCTTTATAACTGTAAGTCTGTGTTATGTGATGCTAAAGTTGAAACATTTAACTGATATTACTGAAGATAAACTATATATCTCACCCACCGTAGTTTTGATACTCTAAGTTTAAGGATGTTGACCGAGCTAACCACCGTAGCACAAATTACCCTTTTTTTTCATATATGAAGTATTCTACTTATGACCTTCAACCAACTGGAATCAATCATAGAGGTTTTGTACAGGCACCCATGATTTGGGTGCCAGTGAAGTTGGTGGCACTGCAGCAAATAGGTCAGACTGGAACTGCATCAGGAGTCTCTAGAGCCTTGAATACGCATCGAGTACGTTTTGATTAGCAGTAATTCATAAGGTAGCTTTTTTACCAACTTGTGAAGGTACAGCTCCTCTAGTTACGATAGAAAGACTGCAGCTTCCAAAGCTATATTGCCAACTGCTTTTGATTCGCATGAAAAAATCAGTGTTGTCTTCACACCCAGGTCAATGGAGGCAATAAATACCAAAATTCCTGAAGATTCCAAGTCCAGCAAGATATTATAGTTTTGGTTCAAGAGGTTGTTGTGAGTGTGGCGCTTTAGATCAGTGCAAAAGAAATATTTGTGATAGTTACGGAAGTAAATGTGAACACTTTGGTTTAGTTTTGCTAGAGACATTGATGTCAACATCCTGGATATGCTAAGTGCCTTAGTCGAGAGACAAAACGGGTACCAGGCTTCATGTTAGTCTGGGAAGCACTGGTGGCTAGAAGTTGTGGGGATGCCTGGAAGCACCTGGAAGCATCAAGTCTCCAACTTCTAGGGAAAGGTGAATGTAAAATCTGAAGAGGAAATAGAAGCCAGAGCGAAAGTGATGGAGCAGGTGAGGACGAAAGATGAAGAATGGAGGAGGAGGAGGAGAAAGTGACGATGACGAGGATGTGAAGAAGCGTAGTCTTCAGGAGCTATCCGAAGGACTCCTGCAGGATCCCCAGAAGTCTGAAGGCCTAGTACATTGTCTCTTAAAAATATCTAAAAGCCTGAAGGACTCGGTCAAGAAATAGAAGAGTTTCTAGAAGCTATTATGGATAAGGTGGTTAGAGGATGTAGAAAGACGATATGGCAGGCTGAAGAAACACGACAGTGAGCACAGCAGAAAATAAATATAATAGACGGGGGGAATACATGCTTAGAGACGCTTGACGCAAAGTAAAGGTTCAAACAATGGTCTCAACCTAGTGGTTCAAACAATGGTCTTAACCTAGAGGCTCAAACAATGGTCTCAACCTAGAGGTTCAAACAATGGTCTCTACCTAGAGGTTCAAACAATGTTTTCAGTATTAAACCACTGCCACTAAAATTCTATCATCTCCTACTGTGTGCTTCCATTTCTAGGCATTATTGTAAATGTTCTATTCTAATACAAAGACTTGCTAGCAACCTGTGTATTTTGTCCTCGCTCCATAAAGTTTAACGAGTACCGAGGATTTCTTGAGTACTGAGCGTTGTGTTGAAGCAGAGTCTACCAGCTTTGTACTTCACCTGGACGACCAACACTTCGGAGTCTTGAATCATCACCAGAACATGAGTGAATAATAATAATAATAACAATAAAAATAATAATATTTTATTTTGACATGACACATGGTTGTACAAAATAATATAATAGTTGGGTGTACATGCCAAAAGCCCTTTTGTATGTAGAGCATTTCGGGCAAACTTAAAATTAACTCAAGATTAACAAGGCAATAACTACACATATAGTCATTAGATGAGTTACAGTGAATACAGTAGAATTGAGAATTCTGTTAGGTCATGCTATATAGTTTTAATAAGTCTTGTAGAGAAGACATACAATTTTGAGTAACCTGAGGCGGCTACAGTGGAGTGATTAACATTTGAGATGAATATAGATATTGAAGTGTGAGCGAAGACGGACACTTTCAAACATTCCGCTGTAAGTCCTCTCTCACAGAATTTAAATTTCCGGAAATTTAGACCTTTTTTATTTAATAGGTTATCAAAATTTGCATTGTACTTGTGTGTACCATAACGATGGGTGAAGTGTTACTGTTATGTTTAGAGAATGTTTGAGGGATAGTGCAGTGTGAAGAACACAAGTCTGGTAGTGTGAAGAACACAAGTCTGGTAGTGTGAAGAACACAAGTCTGGCAGTGTGAAGAAAACAAGTCTGGTAGTGTGAAGAACACTAGTCTGGTAGTATGAAGAACACAAGTCTGGTAGTGTGAAGAATACAAGTCTGCTAGTGTGAAGAACACAAGTCTGGTAGTGTGAAGAACACAAGTCTGGTAGTGTGAAGAACACAAGTCTGGCAGTGTGAAGAACACAAGTCTGGTAGTGTGAAGAACACTAGTCTGGTAGTATGAAGAACACAAGTCTGGTAGTGTGAAGAACACAAGTCTGCTAGTGTGAAGAACACAAGTCTGGTAGTGTGAAGAACACAAGTCTGGTAGTGTGAAGAACACAAGTCTGGCAGTGTGAAGAACACAAGTCTGGTAGTGTGAAGAACACAAGTCTGGCAGTGTGAAGAACACAAGTCTGGTAGTGTGAAGAACACTAGTCTGGTAGTGTGAAGAACACAAGTCTGGTAGTGTGAAGAACACAAGTCTGGTAGTGTGAAGAACACAAGTCTGGTAGTGTGAAGAACACAAGTCTGGTAGTGTGAAGAACACAAGTCTGGTAGTGTGAAGAACACTAGTCTGGTAGTGTGAAGAACACAAGTCTGGTAGTGTGAAGAACACAAGTCTGGTAGTGTGAAGAACACAAGTCTGGTAGTGTGAAGAACACAAGTCTGGTGTGAAGAACACAAGTCTGGTAGTGTGAAGAACACAAGTCTGGTAGTGTAAAGAACACAAGTCTGGTAGTGTGAAGAACACAAGTCAGGTAGTGTGAAGAACACAAGTCTGGTAGTGTGAAGAACACAAGTCTGGTGTGAAGAACACAAGTCTGGTAGTGTGAAGAACACAAGTCTGGTAGTGTGAAGAACACAAGTCTGGTAGTGTGAAGAACACAAGTCTGGTAGTGTGAAGAACACAAGTCTGGTAGTGTGAAGAACACAAGTCTGGTAGTGTGAAGAACACAAGTCTGGTAGTGTGAAGAACACAAGTCTGGTAGTGTGAAGAACACAAGTCAGGTAGTGTGAAGAACACAAGTCTGGTAGTGTGAAGAACACAAGTCTGGTAGTGTGAAGAACACAAGTCTGGTGTGAAGAACACAAGTCAGGTAGTGTGAAGAACACAAGTCTGGTAGTGTGAAGAACACAAGTCTGGTAGTGTGAAGAACACAAGTCTGGTAGTGTGAAGAACACAAGTCTGGTAGTGTGAAGAACACAAGTCTGGTAGTGTGAAGAACACAAGTCTGGTAGTGTGAAGAACACAAGTCTGGTAGTGTGAAGAACACAAGTCTGGTAGTGTGAAGAACACAAGTCTGGTAGTGTGAAGAACACAAGTCTGGTAGTGTGAAGAACTGGTAGTGTGAAGAACACAAGTCTGGTAGTGTGAAGAACACAAGTCTGGTGTGAAGAACACAAGTCTGGTAGTGTGAAGAACACAAGTCTGGTAGTGTAAAGAACACAAGTCTGGTAGTGTGAAGAACACAAGTCTGGTAGTGTGAAGAACAGGAGCCTGGCAGTGAGAACAACCAGAGCCTGGCAGTGAGAACAACCAGAGCCTGGCAGTGAGAACAACCAGAGCCTGGCAGTGAGAACAACCAGAGCCTGGCAGTGAGAACAACCAGAGCCTGGCAGTGAGAACAACCAGAGCCTGGCAGTGAGAACAACAGGAGCCTGGCGGTGAGAACAACCAGAGCCTGGCAGTGAGAACAACAGGAGCCTGGCAGTGAGAACAACAGGAGCCTGGCAGTGAGAACAACCAGAGCCTGGCAGTGAGAACAACCAGAGCCTGGCAGTGAGAACAACCAGAGTCTGGCAGTGAGAACAACCAGAGCCTGGCAGTGAGAACAACAGGAGCCTGGCAGTGAGAACAACAGGAGCCTGGCAGTGAGAACAACACGAGCCTGGCAGTGAGAACAACCAGAGTCTGGCAGTGAGAACAACCAGAGCCTGGCAGTGAGAACAACCAGAGCCTGGCGGTGAGAACAACCAGAGCCTGACAGTGAGAACAACCAGAGCCTGGCAGTGAGAATAACCAGAGTCTGGCGGTGAGAACAACCAGAGCCTGGCAGTGAGAACAACAGGAGCCTGGCAGTGAGAACAACCAGAGCCTGGCAGTGAGAACAACCAGAGCCTGGCAGTGAGAACAACCAGAGCCTGGCAGTGAGAACAACCAGAGCCTGGCAGTGAGAACAACCAGAGCATGGCAGTGAGAACAACAGGAGCCTGGCAGTGAGAACAACCAGAGCCTGGCGGTGAGAACAACCAGAGCCTGGCAGTGAGAACAACCAGAGCCTGGCAGTGAGAACAACAGGAGCCTGGCAGTGAGAACAACAGGAGCCTGGCAGTGAGAACAGCAGGAGCCTGGCAGTGAGAACAACCAGAGCCTGGCAGTGAGAACAACCAGAGCCTGGCAGTGAGAACAACCAGAGCCTGGCAGTGAGAACAACAGGAGCCTGGCAGTGAGAACAACCAGAGCCTGGCAGTGAGAACAACCAGAGCCTGGCAGTGAGAACAACAGGAGCCTGGCAGTGAGAACAACCAGAGCCTGGCAGTGAGAACAACCAGAGCCTGGCAGTGAGAACAACCAGAGCCTGGCAGTGAGAACAACCAGAGCCTGGCAGTGAGAACAACCAGAGCCTGGCAGTGAGAACAACCAGAGCCTGGCAGTGAGAATAACCAGAGCCTGGCAGTGAGAACAACCAGAGCCTGGCAGTGAGAACAACCAGAGCCTGGCAGTGAGAACAACCAGAGCCTGGCAGTGAGAATAACCAGAGCCTGGCAGTGAGAACAACCAGAGCCTGGCAGTGAGAACAACCAGAGCCTGGCAGTGAGAACAACCAGAGCCTGGCAGTGAGAACAACCAGAGCCTGGCAGTGAGAACAACGAGAGCCTGGCAACCAGAGCCTGGCAGTGAGAACAACCAGAGCCTGGCAGTGAGAACAACCAGAGCCTGGCAGTGAGAACAACCGGAGCCTGGCAGTGAGAACAACAGAGCCTGGCAGTGAGAACAACCAGAGCCTGGCAGTGAGAACAACAACGAGAGCCTGGCAGTGAGAACAACCAGAGCCTGGCAGTGAGAACAACCAGAGCCTGGCAGTGAGAACAACCAGAGCCTGGCAGTGAGAATAACCAGAGCCTGGCAGTGAGAACAACCAGAGCCTGGCAGTGAGAACAACCAGAGCCTGGCAGTGAGAACAACCAGAGCCTGGCAGTGAGAACAACCAGAGCCTGGCAGTGAGAACAACCAGAGCCTGGCAGTGAGAATAACCAGAGCCTGGCAGTGAGAACAACCAGAGCCTGGCAGTGAGAACAACCAGAGCCTGGCAGTGAGAACAACAGGAGCCTGGCAGTGAGAACAACCAGAGCCTGGCAGTGAGAACAACCAGAGCCTGGCAGTGAGAACAGCAGGAGCCTGGCAGTGAGAACAACCAGAGCCTGGCAGTGAGAACAACCAGAGCCTGGCAGTGAGAACAACCAGAGCCTGGCAGTGAGAACAACCAGAGCCTGGCAGTGAGAACAACTAGAGCCTGGCAGTGAGAACAACCAGAGCCTGGCAGTGAGAATAACCAGAGCCTGGCAGTGAGAACAACCAGAGCCTGGCAGTGAGAACAACCAGAGCCTGGCAGTGAGAACAACCAGAGCCTGGCAGTGAGAACAACCAGAGCCTGGCAGTGAGAACAGTGCTAGCTGCTATCTCATGTTTGTAAGTCATTACAGTCTTGGCTCAAAATAAAGACAAAGTTTTTTAACTAAAATTCTGTGTTATTTTTTCTCCTTTTTTGGATGGTAAATAAAGTGAAGGATCAATGCTGAGTAATAACCCACATGGAGACGGAAACTCGGGTGATTAATTGATCTGGATATTTCGACCCCCTTGTGGATCCTCTTCACCAGGAAGAGATCGAAATATACAAATCAATTAATCTTCTGAGTTTCTATGTCCATGTGAGTTATTATTGAATATTGACAAGTGTTTGTTACACTTTGTTTTAAGAACAGATATTCGCGCTACAATATAGTGAACTACAGCGCATTGTTAACTTTGTTACTAAAAGAAACTAAACGAATAAGCAGCCAAAAGCGTCTTGAATACAAGAAAAAAGATACGAGAACTATAATAAAGAAAAATAATAAAAATATGAAATGTACTAAAAAAAACTGTGTTGAAAGAGTTTTGTGAATGTGAAAAATTGTGGTCTTGTGTATTGACATTACCTGACTCTGTCAACCTGTTGTTGGTCGTCTTTCATGTGTCAGTTTAGTCTTTACGTTGATAAATGAGACACTTGTTGAACATCTGGGTATCTTCATTCCGGATGCGTTTCGCCAACCAGTGTCTTCTTCAGTCCAGTGCAGAGAAAGGTGGAAGAAGAGGAGGAGTTTGGGGTAATCAGTCCCTCAGACTGGAGTCGATGTGTTCAGTCTTGATTGATGGACTGAACACATCGACTCTAGGCTGAGGGACTCGTTACCACAACTCCTCCTCATCTTTCGCCTTTCCCTGTATTAGACTGAAGAAGCCATGGGCTGGCGAAACGTATCCGGAATAAAGATACCCAAATGTTGCACAAGAGTCTCGTTTATTGACTTCTCGGTTTTCTAAACCATTTATTCAAAGCCTTTATGTTGTTCGTAGTACAACAACCACACCGCAGCTACGTACGTGAGTGAAGGAACAAGATTCTGTAGCTTCTCAACATTACTGAGCCAGTACATCATTTTCCTTATGCTTTAATGTCGTAGAAAAAAAAAACTCAACCCATGAACATATTTCTCCAAATATTTATGGTTCGTAATGTAAAATAAAACGATGTGGGTTCTCCAGTGTATAAAAGATGTTGGCAGGTGAATATCCAGAGGCGAGGACACTCAGGAAGACGACAACAAGCCGGCAGCAAGACAAAGAAGTTGAGGCAACACAAAGCTGGAACAGAGGCAAGCTAATGTTGAGACATAAACTACAGGGTCCCACTTCTTCTAGATACACTTCACTTATCCACACACTTCTTGCAGATACAGTAGCTATAAGCACCTACACTTATCCACACACTTCTTGCAGATACAGTAGCTATAAGCACCTTCACTTATCCACACACTTCTTGCAGATACAGTAGCTATAAGCACCCACAGTTATCCACACACTTCTTGCAGATACAGTCGCTATAAGCACCTTCACTTATCCACACACTTCTTGCAGATACAGTAGCTATAAGCACCTTCACTTATCCACACACTTCTTGCAGATACAGTAGCTATAAGCACCTTCACTTATCCACACACTTCTTGCAGATACAGTAGCTATAAGCACCTTCACTTATCCACACACTTCTTGCAGATACAGTAGCTATAAGCACCTTCACTTATCCACACACTTCTTGCAGATACAGTAGCTATAAGCACCTTCACTTATCCACACACTTCTTGTAGATACAGAAGCTATAAGCACCTTCACTTATCCACACACTTCTTGTAGATACAGAAGCTATAAGCACCTTCACTTATCCACACACTTCTTGCAGATACAGTAGCTATAAGCACCTTCACTTATCCACACACTTCTTGCAGATACAGTCGCTATAAGCACCTTCACTTATCCACACACTTCTTGCAGATACAGTCGCTATAAGCACCTTCACTTATCCACACACTTCTTGCAGATACAGTAGCTATAAGCACCTTCACTTATCCACACACTTCTTGCAGATACAGTCGCTATAAGCACCTTCACTTACCTACACACTTCTTGTAGATACAGTCGCTATAAACACCTCAATTTACCTCCACACTTGTAGATACAGTCGCTATAGGCACCTTCACTTACCTACACACTTGTTGTAGACACAGTCGCTATAAGCACCTTCGCTTATCCACGCACTTCTTGTAGATACAGTTGCTGTAAGAACCTTCACTCATCCACACACTTCTTGCAGATACAGTAGCTATAAGCACCTTCACTTATCCACACACTTCTTGCAGATACAGTAGCTATAAGCACCTTCACTTATCCACACACTTCTTGCAGATACAGTCGCTATAAGCACCTTCACTTATCCACACACTTCTTGCAGATACAGTAGCTATAAGCACCTTCACTTATCCACACACTTCTTGCAGATACAGTCGCTATAAGCACCTTCACTTATCCACACACTTCTTGCAGATACAGTAGCTATAAGCACCTTCACTTATCCACACACTTCTTGCAGATACAGTCGCTATAAGCACCTTCACTTATCCACACACTTCTTGCAGATACAGTCGCTATAAACACCTTCACTTATCCACACACTTCTTGCAGATACAGTAGCTATAAGAACCTTCACTTATCCACTCACTTCTTGCAGATACAGTCGCTATAAACACCTTCACTTATCCACACACTTCTTGCAGATACAGTAGCTATAAACACCTTCACTTATCCTCACACTTCTTGCAGATACAGTCGCTATAAGCACCTTCACTTATCCACACACTTCTTGCAGATACAGTAGCTATAAACACCTTCACTTATCCTCACACTTCTTGCAGATACAGTCGCTATAAACACCTTCACTTATCCACACACTTCTTGCAGATACAGTAGCTATAACCACCTTCACTTATCCTCACACTTCTTGCAGATACAGTCGCTATAAGCACCTTCACTTATCCACACACTTCTTGCAGATACAGTAGCTATAACCACCTTCACTTATCCTCACACTTCTTGCAGATACAGTCGCTATAAGCACCTTCACTTATCCACACACTTCTTGCAGATACAGTAGCTATAACCACCTTCACTTATCCTCACACTTCTTGCAGATACAGTCGCTATAAGCACCTTCACTTATCCACACACTTCTTGCAGATACAGTCGCTATAAGCACCTTCACTTATCCACACACTTCTTGCAGATACAGTAGCTATAACCACCTTCACTTATCCTCACACTTCTTGCAGATACAGTCGCTATAAGCACCTTCACTTATCCACACACTTCTTGCAGATACAGTCGCTATAAGCACCTTCACTTATCCACACACTTCTTGCAGACACAGTAGCTATAAACACCTTCACTTATCCTCACACTTCTTGCAGATACAGTCGCTATAAGCACCTTCACTTATCCACACACTTCTTGCAGATACAGTAGCTATAACCACCTTCACTTATCCTCACACTTCTTGCAGATACAGTCGCTATAAGCACCTTCACTTATCCACACACTTCTTGTAGATACAGTCGCTATAAACACCTTCACTTATCCTCACACTTCTTGCAGATACAGTAGCTATAACCACCTTAACTTATCCTCACACTTCTTGCAGATACAGTCGCTATAAGCACCTTCACTTATCCACACACTTCTTACAGATACAGTCCTCACACTTCTTGTAGATACAGTCGCTATAGGCACCTTCACTTACCTCCATACTTGTTGTAGATACAGTCGCTGTAAGCACCTTCACTTACCTACACACTTCTTGTAGATACAGTCGCTATAAACACCGGCACTTATCCTCACATCCACACACTTCTTGCAGATACAGTCGCTATAAGCACCTTCACTTATCCACACACTTCTTGCAGATCACAGTCCACACACTTCTTGCAGATACAGTCGCTATAACCACCTTCACTTATCCACACACTTCTTGCAGATACAGTCGCTATAACCACCTTCACTTATCCACACACTTCTTGCAGATACAGTAGCTATAACCACCTTCACTTATCCTCACACTTCTTGCAGATACAGTCGCTATAAGCTCCTTCACTTATCCTCACACTTCTTGCAGATACAGTAGCTATAAGCACCTTTACTTATCCACACACTTCTTGCAGATACAGTCACTATAAGCACCTTCACTTATCCAGACACTTCTTGCAGATACAGTCACTATAAGCACCTTCACTTATCCACACACTTCTTGCAGATACAGTCACTATAAGCACCTTCACTTATCCACACACTTCTTGCAGATACAGTCGCTATAAGCACCTTCACTTATCCACACACTTCTTGCAGATACAGTCGCTATAAGCACCTTCACTCTGTGAAGGTGTTCATAGCGACTGAAAAAGAAAAACGAACTGACTTTTTTTTTTATTTATATAATGGAATTGCGTTTAGAAAAACTGAAGGGAACCAGCCACATTTATTTTTTGATCCATAGCAGTCATGGATGAGGTGTTCAAGATGAACTGAAACATTTGAGGGAGAGATGACGCTAGTCTGAGAGACAGTGGACACCAGAGAAATGTTCTGGAGCAGATACTGACTGAAGGTTAAAGAGACAGTAGCTATTGCCCAACGCCTACTCACACGCCTCATACATCCACACCCTCTCACATCCTCATAACTCACACCCTCACACATCCACACCCTCATACATCTACACCCTCATACACCGACACTCATACACTCACACCCTCTAACACCCACGGCCTCATACATCCACACCCTCATAAACTCACACCCTCATACATCCACACTCTCATACACCCACGCTCTCATACACTCATACCCTCTAACACCCACAGCCTCATACATCCACACCATACATCTACACTCATACATCCTCACCCTCATACACCCACCCTCATACACTCACACCCTCATACACACACACTCTCATACACCCTCATGCACGCACGAATTGTTATATCCACGCCCTCACCCCACACCCTCAAACTCATCCTCACCCCACGCCCTAACCTTCACCCCATATTCACGTCCTCACCCCACAGTGTCACCCTACACCCTCAACCCACAACCTCACCCCACACCCTCACCCCATACCCTCAATTTACACTCTCGTCACACACCCTCACCCCATACCCTCACCCCATACCCTCATCCCACACCCTCACCACACTCCCTCACCACACACACTCACCACACACCCTCACCACACACCCTCATCACACGCCCGCACCCCACACCCTCACCACACTCCCTCACCACACACACTCACCCCACACCCTCACCACACACCCTCATCACACACCCGCACCCCAAACCCTCATCCCACACCCTCACCACACTTCCTCACCACACACACTCACCCCACACCCTCACCCCACACCCTCATCACACACCCGCACCCCACACCCTCACCACACACCCTCACCACACACCCGCACCCCACCCCCCCCACCACGCACCCTCGCCACACACCCTCGCCACACACCCTCACCACACACCCTCACCACACACCCTCACCACACAACCTCACCACAAACCCACGCCACACACCCTCGCCACACACCCTCGCCACACACCCTCGCCACACACCCTCACCACACACCCTCACCACACGCCCTCACCACACACCCTCATCACACACCCTCACCACACACCCTCACCACACACCCTCACCACACACCCTCACCACACACCCTCGCCACACACCCTCACCACACACCCTCGCCACACACCCTCACCACACACCCTCACCACACTCCCACACCACACACCCTCACCACACACCCTCACCACACACCCTCACCACACACCCTCACCACACACCCTCACCACACACCCTCACCACACACCCTCACCATACACCCTCAACACACACCCTCGCCACACACCCTCGCCACACACCCTCGCCACACACCCTCACCACACACCCTCACCACACACCCTCGCCACACACCCTCACCACACACCCTCACCACACACCCTCACCACACACCCTCACCACACACCTCGCCACACACCCACGCCACACCCTCACCACACACCCTCACCACACACCCTCACCACACACCCTCACCACACCCTCAGCACACACCATCACCACACACCCACTCCACACACCCTCTCCACACACCCTCTCCACACACCCACTCCACACACCCTCACCACACACCCTCGCCACACACCCTCACCACACACCCTCGCCACACACCCTCGCCACACACCCTCGCCACACACCCTCACCACACACCCCCACCACACACCCTCGCCACACACCCTCACCACACACCCTCACCACACACCCTCACCACACACCCTCACCACACACCTCGCCACACACCCTCGCCACACCCTCACCACACACCCTCACCACACACCCTCACCACACACCCTCACCACACCCTCAGCACACACCATCACCACACACCCTCACCACACACCCTCGCCACACACCCTCACCACACACCCTCGCCACACACCCTCACCACACACCCTCGCCACACACCCTCACCACACACCCTCACCACACACCCTCACCACACACCCTCACCACACCCTCAGCACACACCATCACCACACACCCTCACCACACACCTTCGCCACACACCCTCACCACACACCCTCGCCACACACCCTCACCACACACCCTCGCCACACACCCTCACCACACACCCTCACCACACACCTCGCCACACACCCTCGCCACACCCTCACCACACACCCTCACCACACACCCTCACCACACACCCTCACCACACACCCAAACCACACCCACACCACACACCCTCGCCACACACCCTCACCACACACCCTCGCCACACACCCTCACCACACACCCTGGCCACACACCCTCACCACACACCCTCGCCACACACCCTCACCACACACCCTCGCCACACACCCTCACCACACACCCTCACCACACACCCTCACCACACACCCTCACCACACACCCTCACCACACATCCTCGCCACACACCCTCACCACACACCCTCACCACACACCCTCACCACACACCCTCACCACACACCCTCACCACACACCCTCGCCACACACCCTCACCACACACCCTCACCCTCACCACACACCCTCACCACACACCCTCACCACACACCCTCACCACACACCCTCACCACACACCCTCACCACACACCCTCACCACACACCCTCACCACACACCCTCACCACACACCCTCACCACACACCCTCACCACACACCCTCACCACACACCCTCACCACACACCCTCGCCACACACACTCCCCACACACCCACACCACACACCCTCGCCACACACTCTCACCACACACCCTCACCACACACCCTCGCCACACACCCTCACCACACACCCTCACCACACACCCTCACCACACACCCTCACCACACACCCTCACCACACACCCTCACCACACACCCTCACCACACACCCTCACCACACACCCTCACCACACACCCTCACCACACACCCTCACCACACACCCTCACCACACACCCTCACCACACACCCTCACCACACACCCTCACCACACACCCTCACCACACACCCTCACCACACACCCTCACCACACACCCTCACCACACACCCTCACCACACACCCTCACCACACATCCTCGCCACACACCCTCACCACACACCCTCACCACACACCCTCACCACACACCCTCACCACACACCCTCACCACACACCCTCACCACACACCCTCACCACACATCCTCGCCACACACCCTCACCACACACCCTCACCACACACCCTCACCACACACCCTCACCACACACCCTCACCACACACCCTCACCACACACCCTCACCACACACCCTGACCACACACCCTGACCACACACCCTCACCACACACCCTCACCACACACCCTCACCACACACCCTCACCACACACCCTCACCACACACCCTCACCACACACCCTCACCACACACCCTCACCACACACCCTCACCACACACCCTCACCACACACCCTCACCACACACCCTCACCACACACCCTCACCACACACCCTCACCACACACCCTCACCACACATCCTCGCCACACATCCTCACCACACACCCTCACCACACACCCTCACCACACACCCTCACCACACACCCTCACCACACACCCTCACCACACACCCTCACCACACACCCTCACCACACATCCTCGCCACACATCCTCGCCACACATCTTACACTTGACCACTTAATCACGTTTGTTTTGCTCAA
>NC_091299.1:22555113-22632613 GCF_038502225.1 Cherax quadricarinatus
GCTTTAAGATGAGGTATAATAAAGCTCATGGAGCAGGGAGAGAGAGAGAGGACCTAGTACCACTCAGTGAAGAGGCGGGGCCAGGAGCTGAGTATCGACCCCTGCAACGACAATTAGGTGAGTACACTAGGACAAGGTGACAGCAGTAAGACAAGAGAGAGACGGGTGGGTAGATTGCGTTTTCCACACAAGAGATTAGTGCAAAAGCTAGAGGACCAGACACACATAACAGGGAAGGCACTGCAATGGATCAGACCTGACAGGGCTTCAACAACGAGTCATGGTACGTGACGAGATGTCAGAGTGGGCGCCTGTGACGAGCGGTTTCCACGGGTCTGTCCTAGGTCCAGTGCTGTTTCTGGTATATGTAAACGACCTGACGGAAGAGATAGACTCAGAAGTGTCCCTGTTCGCACACGATGTGAAGCTAATGAGTAGAATTCAGTCGGACTACAAAGGGATCTGGATAAGCTGCAAGCCTGGTCCAACAACTGGCTTCTAGAGTTTAACCTCACCAAGTGCAAAGTCATGAAGATCGGGGAGGTGCAAAGAAGACCGCAGACAGAGTACAGTTTAGGGGGCCAAAGACTGCAAACCTCACTCAAGGAAAAGGATCTGGGGGTGAGTATTATACCGAGCGCAGCACTTGAAGCTCACATTAACCAAATAACTGCTGCAGCATTTGGGCGATTAGCAAACCTAGGAATAGCGTTCCGGCACCTCAGTAACGAATTTTTCAGAACTCTTGAGTATGCAGCACCAGTCTGGAACCCACACCTAGTCAAGCACGTCAAGAAATTAGAGAAAGTGCAGAGGTTTGCATCAAGACTAGTCCCGGAGCTAAGAGGCATGTCCTAAAAGGAAAGGTTAAGGGAAATCGACCTGACGATACTGGAGAACACGAGAGAGATGAGGGACATGATAAAAACATATAAAATACTGAGAAGAATTGGCAAGGTGGACAGAGATAGGATGTTACAGAGATGGGACACAGCAACAAGGGGTCACAATTAAAAGTTGAAGACTCAGACGAGTCACAGGGATGTTAGGAAGCATTAATTCAGCTGTACAGTTGTCAGGAAGTGAAACAGTCTGGAGAGTAATGTAGATAAGCAGGATCCATACATAGCTTTACGAAGAGGTACAACAAACTCATGGAGCAGAGAAAGAAAGTGGATCTAGTAGCGATCAGCGAAGAGGTGGGGCCAGGAGCTGTGAATCGACCCCTACAACCACAATTAGGTGAGTACAACTAGATGAGTACACCCATACACACAAACACGTGAGGCTGTACTATATGTTACACTCAAGCAGTCACTCTTAATGCCCCTCATCAACTTGCGGTGTTCTTGTGTACTTTGTAGACGGCCCATTTGACAGGGCTGGCGCCTCTCTTACTAGATGACAGTGTCTGCCGCCAGGGAGGGAGGGAGGGCAACTCTCTACACCTGTGCAGGGTAGCACAGCACTAACACAGTTATACTCACCATTCTCCTAGTTTAACTATATGTACTCGTCATGCTGACTCACCGCCTGAGTCAAGTACCAAGGATGCTTCCTCAGAGGAGTACCTAAATTCTTTCCCTGAGTAGTCACCACAACAGTACCAAAATACTTGGCTAGTGTATTGTGCACCCTATATCCTTCCAGTGGACGGTAGTAGCTAGTTTATTGTACACCCCATATTCTTCCTGTGGATGATAGCGGCTAGTTTATTGTTAACCCCATATCCTTCCTTTGAATGGCAGTGGCTAGTTTATGGATAGTGTGAGGCAGGTGTATTTGTCAGTGACATACAGTCATCAAGAACTGGAGATCACTGTCATAAGTTAACTTTAGGTCTCTTAAAATGGTCAACATTGTAGTTGGTAACGAAGGAACATAGTTATTAAATCCCACGCTCAATTCAACATGCTTCCAAGAGTTTCCATGAAAATACCAACAGAAGGAGAAGCATCTCAGCCAGTGGACTCTTCTTGTTTACAAGAGAGTACACGAGATTACATGAAAAAGACAGATAACTGAAGAAAGGGAATGCCACATCGAGACTATCTGCTGGGAAGAACTATCTATATCTTTCCAGACTTAAGATTTCCATGTAATGTGTAGATGTGCTGCATCAGGACACCCAAAAATAGTTCCGTCAATATCGCTTTGCACTAAGAGTCGCTGAGGTGTTTACTTGCTCAAACATTAGTGTAGTTCCAGCAGCATCTGCTGGAATCTAAGATATGACATACAGCAGCTTACAAATATTTTTCCTTTGAAGCCTTGTTATCAACTTCTCCGAGGCCGTGGATCCCCACAACTTACACTGGATATGGACCCCCACTTACATAGGCTATAATATAGTGTCCATCGTTCTGTGTGGTCCAAGACCTTACACTACACCACCGTTTACAATATCCTGCTCCAGGTCATCTCTGACATGTCACCTAGACTTGACGTGATAGCGACACTTGATTGTGTTAAGTGGCCGCTCAAGTGGCAGCCCCTTACGTGACGATGGACTCTTGATAGAGAGAATCAGAGTTGATTCACTCAATCCCTTCACTCGCATCAAGCCTAGACACCACCCACCGTTAAGATGGTTCATAAATTCTCTGATTTAACCTGTAGTTTCCAGTGAATTGTGTGATGGCTGGACTGTGATTAGCGGTCCTTGATTCATCTCCACTGAATTGTTGTGATTATTTGTGCTGTGGGATAACAAATAAGTCACGATAACAGAAAATCTGTATTTGTAGTACAAAATTACGATAACTACTAAATAATGATAGCAGGATGTTGGTTGATGATAACAGGATGTTGGTTGATGATAACAGGACGTTGGTTGATGATAACAGGATGTTGGTAGATGATAACAGGATGTTGGTTGATGATAACAGGATGTTGGTTGATGATAACAGGATGTTGGTTGATGATAACAGGATGTTGGTTGATGATAACAGGACGTTGGTTGATGATAACAGGATGTTGGTAGATGATAACAGGATGTTGGTTGATGATAACAGGATGTTGGTTGATGATAACAGGATGTTGGTTGATGATAACAGGATGTTGGTTGATGATAACAGGATGTTGGTTGATGATAACAGGATGTTGGTTGATGATAACAGGATGTTGGTTGATGATAACAGGATGTTGATTGATGATAACAGGATGTTGGTTGATGATAACAGGATGTTGGTTGATGATAACAGGATGTTGATTGATGATAACAGGATGTTGGTTGATGATAACAGGATGCTGAGACCTCAGGTCAAGCACGTGAAGGTTTGAACGTGAGGCAGAAGAGAGGCAGAGGATGTTCCGGGGAGGGGGGTCAACGCCCTCCTGGCCCGGTGGATCAGGGCCTGATTAACCAGGCTGTTACTGCTGACCGAACACAACCCGACGTACAAATCGGGTACTGACTTTAGGTGCCTGTCCAGCTCCCTCTTGCAGACAACCAGGGGCCAGTTAGTCATCCCCCTTATGTATACTATAAGGCTGTTGAACAGTCTTGGGCCCCTGACATTTACTGCGTTATCAGCGTACTCATGGCGCCTCTGCTTTTTCTTGAGGATATGTTGCACCGCCAGCAGAGTCTTCTGCTTCCGTGGGGAGTGATTTCTGTGTGCAGATTTATGACAAGTTGCAAAGGGTGTCCGTGATGCTTTATCCGTCACCTATAACACCTGCACCTGTAATCTGTTATAACACCCTCACCTGTCATCTGCTATAACTCCCTCACCTATCATCTGCTATAACACCTTCACCTGTCATCTGCTATAACACCCTCACCTGTCATCTGCTATAACACCCTCACCTGTCATCTGCTATAACACCCTCACCTGTCATCTGTTATAACACCCTCACCTGTCATCTGCTATAACACCCTCACCTGTCATCTGCTATAACACCCTCACCTGTCATCTGTTATAACACCTTCACCTGTCATCTGCTATAACACCTTCACCTGTCATCTGCTATAACACCCTCACCTGTCATCTGCTATAACACCCTCACCTGTCATCTGTTATAACACCCTCACCTGTCATCTGCTATAACACACTCACCTGTCATCTGCTATAACACCCTCACCTGTCATCTGTTATAACACCCTCACCTGTCATCTGTTATAACACCTTCACCTGTCATCTGCTATAACACCTTCACCTGTCATCTGCTATAACACACTCACCTGTCATCTGTTATAACACCCTCACCTGTCATCTGTTATAACACCTTCACCTGTCATCTGCTATAACACCTTCACCTGTCATCTGCTATAACACCCTCACCTGTCATCTGTTATAACACCTTCACCTGTCATCTGCTATAACACCTTCACCTGTCATCTGCTATAACACCCTCACCTGTCATCTGTTATAACACCTTCACCTGTCATCTGCTATAACACCTTCACCTGTCATCTGTTATAACACCTTCACCTGTCATCTGCTATAACACCTTCACCTGTCATCTGTTATAACACCTTCACCTGTCATCTGCTATAACACCCTCACCTGTCATCTGCTATAACACCCTCACCTGTCATCTGTTATAACACCTTCACCTGTCATCTGTTATAACACCTTCACCTGTCATCTGCTATAACACCTTCACCTGTCATCTGCTATAACACCTTCACCTGTCATCTGCTATAACACCTTCACGTGTCATCTATAACACCTTCACCTGTCATCTGCTATAACACCTTCACGTGTCATCTATAACACCTTCACCTGTCATCTGCTATAACACCTTCACCTGTCATCTGCTATAACACCCTCACCTGTCATCTGCTATAACACCTTCACCTGTCATCTGCTATAACACCCTCACCTGTCATCTGCTATAACACCCTCACCTGTCATCTGTTATAACACCTTCACCTGTCATCTGCTATAACACCTTCACCTGTCATCTGCTATAACACCCTCACCTGTCATCTGCTATAACACCCTCACCTGTCATCTGTTATAACACGTTCACCTGTCATCTGCTATAACACCTTCACCTGTCATCTGCTATAACACCCTCACCTGTCATCTGCTATAACACCCTCACCTGTCATCTGTTATAACACCTTCACCTGTCATCTGCTATAACACCTTCACCTGTCATCTGCTATAACACTCTCACCTGTCATCTGTTATAACACCTTCACCTGTCATCTGCTATAACACCTTCACCTGTCATCTGTTATAACACCTTCACCTGTCATCTGTTATAACACCTTCACCTGTCATCTGCTATAACACCTTCACCTGTCATCTGTTATAACACCTTCACCTGTCATCTGCTATAACACCTTCACCTGTCATCTGTTATAACACCTTCACCTGTCATCTGTTATAACACCTTCACCTGTCATCTGTTATAACACCTTCACCTGTCATCTGTTATAACACCTTCACCTGTCATCTGTTATAACACCTTCACCTGTCATCTGTTATAACACCTTCACCTGTCATCTGTTATAACACCCTCACCTGTCATCTGTTATAACACCTTCACCTGTCATCTGTTATAACACCTTCACCTGTCATCTGCTATAACACCTTCACCTGTCATCTGTTATAACACCTTCACCTGTCATCTGTTATAACACCTTCACCTGTCATCTGTTATAACACCTTCACCTGTCATCTGTTATAACACCTTCACCTGTCATCTGTTATAACACCTTCACCTGTCATCTGTTATAACACCCTCACCTGTCATCTGTTATAACACCTTCACCTGTCATCTGTTATAACACCTTCACCTGTCATCTGTATATCACCTGTCACACACCTTCACCTGTCATCTGTTATAACACCTTCACCTGTCATCTGCTATAACACCTTCACCTGTCATCTGTTATAACACCTTCACCTGTCATCTGCTATAACACCCTCACCTGTCATCTGCTATAACACCTTCACCTGTCATCTGTTATAACACCTTCACCTGTCATCTGCTATAACACCCTCACCTGTCATCTGTTATAACACCTTCACCTGTCATCTGCTATAACACCTTCACCTGTCATCTGCTATAACACCCTCACCTGTCATCTGCTATAACACCCTCACCTGTCATCTGCTATAACACACTCACCTGTCATCTGCTATAACACCTTCACCTGTCATCTGCTATAACACCTTCACCTGTCATCTGCTATAACACCTTCACCTGTCATCTGCTATAACACCTTCACCTGTCATCTGCTATAACACCTTCACCTGTCATCTGCTATAACACCTTCACCTGTCATCTGTTATAACACCTTCACCTGTCATCTGTTATAACACCTTCACCTGTCATCTGTTATAACACCTTCACCTGTCATCTGTTATAACACCCTCACCTGTCATCTGCTATAACACCCTCACCTGTCATCTGTTATAACACCCTCACCTGTCATCTGTTATAACACCTTCACCTGTCATCTGCTATAACACACTCACCTGTCATCTGTTATAACACCTTCACCTGTCATCTGCTATAACACCCTCACCTGTCATCTGTTATAACACCCTCACCTGTCATCTGCTATAACACACTCACCTGTCATCTGTTATAACACACTCACCTGTCATCTGCTATAACACCCTCACCTGTCATCTGCTATAACACACTCACCTGTCATCTGTTATAACACACTCACCTGTCATCTGTTATAACACCCTCACCTGTCATCTGTTATAACACACTCACCTGTCATCTGTTATAACACCCTCACCTGTCATCTGTTATAACACCCTCACCTGTCATCTGTTATAACACCTTCACCTGTCATCTGCTATAACACCCTCACCTGTCATCTGCTATAACACACTCACCTGTCATCTGTTATAACACCTTCACCTGTCATCTGCTATAACACACTCACCTGTCATCTGCTATAACACACTCACCTGTCATCTGTTATAACACCCTCACCTGTCATCTGTTATAACACACTCACCTGTCATCTGCTATAACACCCTCACCTGTCATCTGCTATAACACACTCACCTGTCATCTGCTATAACACACTCACCTGTCATCTGTTATAACACCCTCACCTGTCATCTGCTATAACACACTCACCTGTCATCTGTTATAACACACTCACCTGTCATCTGTTATAACACCCTCACCTGTCATCTGCTATAACACACTCACCTGTCATCTGCTATAACACACTCACCTGTCATCTGTTATAACACCCTCACCTGTCATCTGTTATAACACACTCACCTGTCATCTGCTATAACACCCTCACCTGTCATCTGCTATAACACACTCACCTGTCATCTGCTATAACACACTCACCTGTCATCTGTTATAACACCCTCACCTGTCATCTGTTATAACACACTCACCTGTCATCTGTTATAACACCCTCACCTGTCATCTGCTATAACACACTCACCTGTCATCTGTTATAACACCCTCACCTGTCATCTGCTATAACACCCTCACCTGTCATCTGCTATAACACACTCACCTGTCATCTGCTATAACACACTCACCTGTCATCTGTTATAACACCTTCACCTGTCATCTGCTATAACACCCTCACCTGTCATCTGCTATAACACCCTCACCTGTCATCTGCTATAACACCCTCACCTGTCATCTGCTATAACACACTCACCTGTCATCTGCTATAACACACTCACCTGTCATCTGCTATAACACACTCACCTGTCATCTGTTATAACACCCTCACCTGTCATCTGCTATAACACCCTCACCTGTCATCTGCTATAACACCCTCACCTGTCATCTGCTATAACACACTCACCTGTCATCTGCTATAACACACTCACCTGTCATCTGTTATAACACCTTCACCTGTCATCTGCTATAACACCCTCACCTGTCATCTGCTATAACACCCTCACCTGTCATCTGCTATAACACCCTCACCTGTCATCTGCTATAACACACTCACCTGTCATCTGTTATAACACCTTCACCTGTCATCTGTTATAACACACTCACCTGTCATCTGTTATAACACCCTCACCTGTCATCTGCTATAACACACTCACCTGTCATCTGTTATAACACACTCACCTGTCATCTGTTATAACACCCTCACCTGTCATCTGCTATAACACACTCACCTGTCATCTGTTATAACACCCTCACCTGTCATCTGCTATAACACACTCACCTGTCATCTGTTATAACACACTCACCTGTCATCTGTTATAACACCCTCACCTGTCATCTGCTATAACACACTCACCTGTCATCTGTTATAACACACTCACCTGTCATCTGTTATAACACCCTCACCTGTCATCTGCTATAACACACTCACCTGTCATCTGTTATAACACACTCACCTGTCATCTGTTATAACACCTTCACCTGTCATCTGTTATAACACACTCACCTGTCATCTGTTATAACACCCTCACCTGTCATCTGCTATAACACACTCACCTGTCATCTGTTATAACACCCTCACCTGTCATCTGCTATAACACACTCACCTGTCATCTGTTATAACACCCTCACCTGTCATCTGCTATAACACACTCACCTGTCATCTGCTATAACACCTTCACCTGTCATCTGCTACAACACACTCACCTGTCATCTGCTATAACACACTCACCTGTCATCTGCTATAACACCCTCACCTGTCATCTGTTATAACACCTTCACCTGTCATCTGCTATAACACACTCACCTGTCATCTGCTATAACACACTCACCTGTCATCTGCTATAACACCCTCACCTGTCATCTGCTATAACACACTCACCTGTCATCTGCTATAACACACTCACCTGTCATCTGCTATAACACACTCACCTGTCATCTGCTATAACACCTTCACCTGTCATCTGCTATAACACCCTCACCTGTCATCTGCTATAACACCCTCACCTGTCATCTGCTATAACACACTCACCTGTCATCTGCTATAACACCTTCACCTGTCATCTGCTATAACACCCTCACCTGTCATCTGCTATAACACCTTCACCTGTCATCTGCTATAACACCCTCACCTGTCATCTGCTATAACACACTCACCTGTCATCTGCTATAACACCTTCACCTGTCATCTGCTATAACACCTTCACCTGTCATCTGCTATAACACCTTCACCTGTCATCTGCTATAACACCTTCACCTGTCATCTGCTATAACACCTTCACCTGTCATCTGCTATAACACCCTCACCTGTCATCTGCTATAACACCTTCACCTGTCATCTGCTATAACACCTTCACCTGTCATCTGCTATAACACCCTCACCTCTCATCTGCTATAACACCCTCACCTGTCATCTGTTATAACACCCTCACCTGTCATCTGCTATAACACCCTCACCTGTCATCTGCTATAACACCTTCACCTGTCATCTGTTATAACACACTCACCTGTCATCTGTTATAACACACTCACCTGTCATCTGCTATAACACCCTCACCTGTCATCTGTTATAACACCCTCACCTGTCATCTGCTATAACACCCTCACCTGTCATCTGCTATAACACCTTCACCTGTCATCTGTTATAACACCTTCACCTGTCATCTGCTATAACACCCTCACCTGTCATCTGCTATAACACCTTCACCTGTCATCTGCTATAACACCCTCACCTGTCATCTGTTATAACACCTTCACCTGTCATCTGTTATAACACCTTCACCTGTCATCTGCTATAACACCTTCACCTGTCATCTGCTATAACACACTCACCTGTCATCTGTTATAACACCCTCACCTGTCATCTGTTATAACACCCTCACCTGTCATCTGCTATAACACCCTCACCTGTCATCTGCTATAACACCCTCACCTGTCATCTGTTATAACACCCTCACCTGTCATCTGCTATAACACCCTCACCTGTCATCTGTTATAACACCCTCACCTGTCATCTGTTATAACACCCTCACCTGTCATCTGTTATAACACCCTCACCTGTCATCTGCTATAACACCCTCACCTGTCATCTGTTATAACACCCTCACCTGTCATCTGCTATAACACCTTCACCTGTCATCTGCTATAACACCTTCACCTGTCATCTGTTATAACACCCTCACCTGTCATCTGTTATAACACCCTCACCTGTCATCTGTTATAACACCCTCACCTGTCATCTGTTATAACACCTTCACCTGTCATCTGCTATAATACCTACACCTGTCATCTGCTATAACACCCTCACCTGTCATCTGCTATAACACCCTCACCTGTCATCTGTTATAACACCTTCACCTGTCATCTGCTATAACACCCTCACCTGTCATCTGTTATAACACCCTCACCTGTCATCTGCTA
Organism: Cherax quadricarinatus; assembly: GCF_038502225.1. Lineage (NCBI taxonomy): Eukaryota > Metazoa > Arthropoda > Malacostraca > Decapoda > Parastacidae > Cherax > Cherax quadricarinatus. The sequence continues at coordinate 22,565,392 of NC_091299.1, forward strand.
TAACACCCTCACCTGTCATCTGCTATAACACCCTCACCTGTCATCTGCTATAATACCTACACCTGTCATCTGCTATAACACCCTCACCTGTCATCTGTTATAACACCCTCACCTGTCATCTGTTATAACACCCTCACCTGTCATCTGTTATAACACCCTCACCTGTCATCTGCTATAACACCTTCACCTGTCATCTGTTATAACACCCTCACCTGTCATCTGTTATAACACCCTCACCTGTCATCTGTTATAACACCCTCACCTGTCATCTGCTATAACACCCTCACCTGTCATCTGCTATAACACCCTCACCTGTCATCTGTTATAACACCCTCACCTGTCATCTGCTATAACACCCTCACCTGTCATCTGCTATAACACCTTCACCTGTCATCTGCTATAACACCCTCACCTGTCATCTGCTATAACACCCTCACCTGTCATCTGCTATAACACCCTCACCTGTCATCTGCTATAACACCTTCACCTGTCATCTGCTATAACACCTTCACCTGTCATCTGCTATAACACCTTCACCTGTCATCTGCTATAACACCCTCACCTGTCATCTGCTATAACACCCTCACCTGTCATCTGCTATAACATCCTCACCTGTCATCTGCTATAACACCCTCACCTGTCATCTGCTATAACACCCTCACCTGTCATCTGCTATAACACACTCACCTGTCATCTGCTATAACACACTCACCTGTCATCTGTTATAACACCCTCACCTGTCATCTGTTATAACACCCTCACCTGTCATCTGTTATAACACCCTCACCTGTCATCTGCTATAACACCCTCACCTGTCATCTGCTATAACACCCTCACCTGTCATCTGTTATAACACCCTCACCTGTCATCTGCTATAACACACTCACCTGTCATCTGCTATAACACCTTCACCTGTCATCTGTTATAACACCCTCACCTGTCATCTGCTATAACACCTTCACCTGTCATCTGCTATAACACCCTCACCTGTCATCTGTTATAACACCCTCACCTGTCATCTGTTATAACACCCTCACCTGTCATCTGTTATAACACCCTCACCTGTCATCTGCTATAACACACTCACCTGTCATCTGCTATAACACCCTCACCTGTCATCTGCTATAACACCCTCACCTGTCATCTGCTATAACACACTCACCTGTCATCTGCTATAACACCTTCACCTGTCATCTGCTATAACACCCTCACCTGTCATCTGCTATAACACCCTCACCTGTCATCTGCTATAACACCCTCACCTGTCATCTGCTATAACACACTCACCTGTCATCTGCTATAACACCCTCACCTGTCATCTGCTATAACACCCTCACCTGTCATCTGCTATAACACACTCACCTGTCATCTGCTATAACACCCTCACCTGTCATCTGCTATAACACCCTCACCTGTCATCTGCTATAACACCCTCACCTGTCATCTGCTATAACACCCTCACCTGTCATCTGCTATAACACACTCACCTGTCATCTGCTATAACACCTTCACCTGTCATCTGCTATAACACCCTCACCTGTCATCTGCTATAACACCCTCACCTGTCATCTGTTATAACACCCTCACCTGTCATCTGCTATAACACCTTCACCTGTCATCTGTTATAACACCCTCACCTGTCATCTGCTATAACACCTTCACCTGTCATCTGCTATAACACCTTCACCTGTCATCTGCTATAACACCTTCACCTGTCATCTGCTATAACACCTTCACCTGTCATCTGCTATAACACCTTCACCTGTCATCTGCTATAACACCCTCACCTGTCATCTGCTATAACACCCTCACCTGTCATCTGCTATAACACCCTCACCTGTCATCTGCTATAACACACTCACCTGTCATCTGCTATAACACCCTCACCTGTCATCTACTATAACACCTTCACCTGTCATCTGCTATAACACCCTCACCTGTCATCTGCTATAACACCCTCACCTGTCATCTGCTATAACACCTTCACCTGTCATCTGCTATAACACACTCACCTGTCATCTGCTATAACACCTTCACCTGTCATCTGCTATAACACACTCACCTGTCATCTGCTATAACACCTTCACCTGTCATCTGCTATAACACCTTCACCTGTCATCTGCTATAACACCTTCACCTGTCATCTGCTATAACACCTTCACCTGTCATCTGTTATAACACCCTCACCTGTCATCTGCTATAACATCCTCACCTGTCATCTGCTATAACACCCTCACCTGTCATCTGCTATAACACCCTCACCTGTCATCTGCTATAACACCCTCACCTGTCATCTGCTATAACACCCTCACCTGTCATCTGCTATAACACCCTCACCTGTCATCTACTATAACACCCTCACCTGTCATCTGCTGTAACACCTTCACCTGTCATCTGTTATAACACCCTCACCTGTCATCTGCTATAACACCCTCACCTGTCATCTGCTATAACACCCTCACCTGTCATCTGCTATAACACCCTCACCTGTCATCTGCTATAACACCCTCACCTGTCATCTGCTATAACACCCTCACCTGTCATCTACTATAACACCCTCACCTGTCATCTGCTGTAACACCTTCACCTGTCATCTGTTATAACACCCTCACCTGTCATCTGCTATAACACCCTCACCTGTCATCTGCTATAACACCCTCACCTGTCATCTACTATAACACCCTCACCTGTCATCTGCTGTAACACCTTCACCTGTCATCTGTTATAACACCCTCACCTGTCATCTGCTATAACACCCTCACCTGTCATCTGCTATAACACCTTCACCTGTCATCTGCTATAACACCTTCACCTGTCATCTGCTATAACACCTTCACCTGTCATCTGCTATAACACCTTCACCTGTCATCTGTTATAACACCCTCACTTGTCATCTGTTATAAGAACATAAGAAAGGAGGCACACTGCAGCAGGCCTGTTGGCCCATACTAGGCAGGTCATTTACAATTCATCCCACTAACAAAACATTTGCCCAACCCAATTTTCAATGCCACCCAAGAAATAAGCTCTGATGTGAAAGTCCCACTCAAATCCAACTCCTCCCACTCATGTACTTATCCAACCTAAATTTGAAACTACCCAAAGTCCCAGCCTCAATAACCCAACTAGGTAGACTGTTCCACTCATCAACTACCCTATTTCCAAACCAATACTTTCCTATATCCTTTCTAAATCTAAACTTATCTAATTTAAATCCATTACTGCGGGTTCTCTCTTGGAGAGACATCCTCAAGACCTTATTAATGTCCCCTTTATTAATACCTATCTTCCACTTATACACTTCGATCAGGTCTCCCCTCATTCTTCGTCTAACAAGTGACTGTAACTTAAGAGTCTTCAATCTTTCTTCATAAGGAAGATTTCTAATGCTATGTATTAATTTAGTCATCCTACGCTGAATGTTTTCTAACGAATTTATGTCCATTTTGTAATACGGAGACCAGAACTGAGCTGCATAATCTAGGTGAGGCCTTACTAATGATGTATAAAGCTGCAGTATGACCTCTGGACTTCTGTTGCTTACACTTCTTGATATAAATCCCAGTAATCTATTTTCCTTATTACGTACGCTTAGGCATTGCTGTCTTGGTTTAAGGTTGCTGCTCACCATAACCCCCAAGTCCTTTTCGCAATCTGTATGGCTAAGTTCTACATCATTTAACTTATAAGTACTAGGGTTATGGGCACTCCTGAGCTTCAGAACCTTGCATTTATCTACATTGAACTGCATCTGCCACTTTTCTGACCAAGAATAGAGTTTGTTTAAATCCTCCTGAAGTTCCATAACATCTACGTTTGAATCAATTATCCTACCTATCTTTGTGTCATCGGCGAATTTGCTCATATCACTAGTAATTCCCTCATCAAGATCATTGATATATATTATAAACAACAACGGGCCCAAGACTGATCCCTGTGGAACGCCACTTGTTACAGATCCCCACTCGGATTTAACCCCATTTATGGACACTCTCTGCTTCCAGTCAGTGAGCCATGACTCGATCCACGAGAGCACTTTTCCCCCAATGCCATGAGCTGCCACTTTCTTTAACAGTCTATGGTGCGGAACTCTATCAAAAGCCTTACTAAAATCTAAGTAAATAATATCAAATTCTTTATCGTGGTCAACAGCCTCAAAAGCTTTGCTGAAGAAAGTTAATAAATTAGTTAGACAAGACCGGCCTCTTGTGAATCCATGCTGAGTATCATTAATCAAGCTATGCTTATTGAGATGGCTTCTTATAATCTCAGCTATAATTGACTCTAGTAATTTGCCTACAATTGAGGTCAGGCTTATTGGGCGGTAATTTGAGGGTAACGACTTGTCCCCTGTTTTAAAAATAGGAATTACATTAGCCATCTTCCACATATCAGACACTACACCTGTTTGAAGAGATAAATTAAAAATATTAGTTAATGGTTCACAGAGTTCCATTTTGCATTCCTTAAGAACCCTTGAAAAAACCTCATCAGGACCCGGCGACTTATTTTGCTTCAGTCTGTCTATCTGCTCCACAACCATTTCACTAGTGACTGTGATGTTACATAATTGATCCTCCTCTAAAAATTAATTACTGGAATATTGTTAGTGTCTTCCTGTGTAAAAACTGAGAGAAAATAATTATTAAAAATCGAGCACATTTCATTCTCTTTGTCAGTAAGGTGCCCATAGTTATTTTTAAGGGGACCTATCTTATCTCTAACTTTTGTTCTATAGACCTAGAAAAAACTTTTTGGGTTAGTTTTAGAATCCCTAGCAACTTTAATTTCATAGTCCCTTTTAGCTTTTCTTATCCCCTTTTTAATGTCCCTCTTAATGTCAATATACTGATTCATAAGATGACCCTCGCCTCTTTTGATACGCCTATAAATTCCTTTCTTATGCCCTAGTAGATATTTCAGCCTATTATTCATCCATTTTGGGTCATTTCTATTTGATCTAATTTCCTTATAAGGGATAAACGTTCTTTGAGCAGCATGTATTGTGTTCAGAAAACTGTCATATTGATAGCTCACTTCGTTACCCCAGTCAACAGATGATAAGTGTTCTCTAAGCCCATCGTAATCTGCTAAGCGAAAATCTGGGACTGTTACTGAGTTATCGCTACTATCGTACTTCCATTCAATGCTAAATGTAATTGATTTGTGGTCGCTAGCACCCAGTTCCTCTGAAATTTCTAAATTATTAACAAGGGATTCATTGTTTGCCATAACTAAGTCAAGCAGGTTATTTCCCCTTGTAGGTTCTGTCACAAACTGCTTTAAAAAACAATCCTGAACTACTTCTAAGAAGTCGTATGATTCTAAATTCCCAGTCAAGAAATTCCAATCAATATGACTAAAGTTAAAGTCTCCTAGAATTACTACATTATCGTGCATTGTGGCCTTAACAATTTCCTCCCATAGTAGTCTCCCTTGGTCCCTATCTAAGTTTGGGGGACGCTATAACACTCCTAAAATCAGTTTTTCATGCCCCTCTGAAAATTCTATCCAAACAGACTCTGTATGTGTTACTTCAGACTTAATACCCGTTTTTATGCAACAGTTCAAGCGATCTCGGACATACAATGCCACCCCACCCCCCTTCCCGATACTTCTATCTACTTGGAACAATTTAAAACCCTGAATATGACATTCTGCAGGCATGTCCCGACTTTTTGAATTAAACCACGTCTCAGTTAAGGCAAATACATCAATGTTACCTGCACTAGCAACTAATCTCAACTCGTCCATCTTATTCCTAGCACTATGGCAATTAGCATAATAAACCTTGAAAGACTCCTTTCTCTTTACCCTTCCTGCTCATTTCTGTTTTTCTACTAAGCCTATTACTGTCCTTATCACCCAAAGTCCCTGGCTTTTCAATATCTACCTCGTTCTGCTTATTACTATTTCCCCTAGAACTCATAATATTACTACACTGGGACTTCACTGTTTTCCTGCCAAAACCCATACCACTAACTATTCCTAGTTTAAAGTCCTAACTGCTCCCTCCACTGCAGTTGCCAATGCTACCACCCCAGACCTAGATAAGTGAACCCCATCCCTGGCATACATGTCATTTCCGCCTTAGAAGAGGTCCCAGTTGTCAATGAATGTTACCACATTTTCCTTACAGTATTTGTCCAGCCAGCAATTGACACCAATTGCCCTGGACAACCATTCATTTCCAACTCCTCTCCTTGGCAAAATACCACATATGACAGGGTTCCCACCCTTACTCCTAATTATTTCTATTGCTGACCTATACCTGCTAATCAGGTCTTCACTCCTACGTCTGCCAACATCGTTGCCTCCAGCACTGAGACAGATAATAGGATTTCTCCCATTACCTCTCATGATGTCATCCAGACGGCTAACAATATCTTCCATCCAAGCCCCAGGAAAGCAAACTCTCTGTCTCCTACTCCTGTCCTTCAAGCAGAACGCCCTATCCATATACCTAACTTGGCTATCCCCAACAACAGCTATATTCTTACCTTCCTTGGTGTCGTTCGTGGTGTTGTTCCCAGTAGTCGACTCACATTCGTCGGGTAGCACTGAGAATGTATTAGATGTTTCCACAACAATTTCCACGGCAGTCTCTTTCTTCTTCATCGTTTCTACCTTTCCATTCGTCCTCTTGATCGTCAACTTCGTTCCCTGCTGTCCAGCCACTGACCAGTTTCCCTTCTTGACCTGAGGACTCAAAACAGGAGGACTACTACGAATCTTCTTGTTTTCCTCGGTCAGTCGCCGAATCTCCACCTTCGCCATCCTCAATTCTTCTTTAAGCTGTTGGTAAAGTTGCTCGATGGAGGGCATCTTGCTTCAGTTCGTAGAGAGCGCGCAAACAGGTCTTCACAGAGCTAAGTACACGTCAACACCCTCACCTGTCATCTGCTATAACACCCTCACCTGTTATCTTCTATAACACCCTCATCTGTCATCTATAACATCCTCACCTGTCACCCATTACACCCTCACCTGTTATCTGCTATAACACCCTCACCTGTCATCTACTGTAACACCTTCACGTGTCATCTATAACACCTTCACCTGTCATCTGCTATAACACCTTCACCTGTCATCTGCTATAACACCCTCACCTGTCATCTGCTATAACACCTTCACCTGTCATCTGCTATAACACCTTCACCTGTCATCTGTTATAACACCCTCACCTGTCATCTGCTGTAACACCTTCACCTGTCATCTGCTATAACACCCTCACCTGTCATCTGTTATAACACCCTCACCTGTCATCTGCTATAACACCCTCACCTGTCATCTGTTATAACACCTTCACCTGTCATCTGCTATAACACCTTCACCTGTCATCTGTTATAACACCCTCACCTGTCATCTGCTATAACACCTTCACCTGTCATCTGCTATAACACCCTCACCTGTCATCTGCTATAACACCCTCACCTGTCATCTGTTATAACACCCTCACCTGTCATCTACTATAACACCCTCACCTGTCATCTGCTGTAACACCTTCACCTGTCATCTGTTATAACACCTTCACCTGTCATCTGCTATAACACCCTCACCTGTCATCTGCTATAACACCCTCACCTGTCATCTGCTATAACACCCTCACCTGTCATCTGCTATAACACCTTCACCTGTCATCTGCTATAACACCCTCACTTGTCATCTGTTATAAGAACATAAGAAAGGAGGCACACTGCAGCAGGCCTGTTGGCCCATACTAGGCAGGTCATTTACAATTCATCCCACTAACAAAACATTTGCCCAACCCAATTTTCAATGCCACCCAAGAAATAAGCTCTGATGTGAAAGTCCCACTCAAATCCAACTCCTCCCACTCATGTACTTATCCAACCTAAATTTGAAACTACCCAAAGTCCCAGCCTCAATAACCCAACTAGGTAGACTGTTCCACTCATCAACTACCCTATTTCCAAACCAATACTTTCCTATATCCTTTCTAAATCTAAACTTATCTAATTTAAATCCATTACTGCGGGTTCTCTCTTGGAGAGACATCCTCAAGACCTTATTAATGTCCCCTTTATTAATACCTATCTTCCACTTATACACTTCGATCAGGTCTCCCCTCATTCTTCGTCTAACAAGTGACTGTAACTTAAGAGTCTTCAATCTTTCTTCATAAGGAAGATTTCTAATGCTATGTATTAATTTAGTCATCCTACGCTGAATGTTTTCTAACGAATTTATCTCCATTCTGTAATATGGAGACCAGAACTGAGCTGCATAATCTAGGTGAGGCCTTACTAATGATGTATAAAGCTGCAGTATGACCTCTGGACTTCTGTTGCTTACACTTCTTGATATAAATCCCAGTAATCTATTTTCCTTATTACGTACGCTTAGGCATTGCTGTCTTGGTTTAAGGTTGCTGCTCACCATAACCCCCAAGTCCTTTTCGCAATCTGTATGGCTAAGTTCTACATCATTTAACTTATAAGTACTAGGGTTATGGGCACTCCTGAGCTTCAGAACCTTGCATTTATCTACATTGAACTGCATCTGCCACTTTTCTGATCAAGAATAGAGTTTGTTTAAATCCTCCTGAAGTTCCATAACATCTACGTTTGAATCAATTATCCTACCTATCTTTGTGTCATCGGCGAATTTGCTCATATCACTAGTAATTCCCTCATCAAGATCATTGATATATATTATAAACAACAACGGGCCCAAGACTGATCCCTGTGGAACGCCACTTGTTACAGATCCCCACTCGGATTTAACCCCATTTATGGACACTCTCTGCTTCCAGTCAGTGAGCCATGACTCGATCCACGAGAGCACTTTTCCCCCAATGCCATGAGCTGCCACTTTCTTTAACAGTCTATGGTGCGGAACTCTATCAAAAGCCTTACTAAAATCATCCATAAAACCCTCACCTGTCATCTTCTATAACACCCTCACCTGTCATTTGTTATAACACCTTCACCTGTCATCTTCTATAACACCCTCACCTGTTATTTTCTGTAACATCCTCACTTGCCATCTATAACACCCTCACCTGTCATCTGTTATAACACCTTCACCTGTCATCTTCTATAACACCCTCACCTGTCATCTGTTATAGCACCTTCACCTGTCATCTTCCTTAACACCCTCACCTGTTATCTATAACATTCTCACCTGTCATCTATAACACCCTCACCTGTCATCTTCCTTAACACCCTCACCTGTCATCTATAACATCCTCACCTGTCATCTATAACATCCTCACCTGTCATCTTCCTTAACACCCTCACCTGTCATCTTCCTTAACACCCTCACCTGTCATCTATAACACCCTCACCTGTCATCTTCCTTAACACCCTCACCTGTCATCTTCCTTAACACCCTCACCTGTCATCTATAACATCCTCACCTGTCATCTATAACACCCTCACCTGTCATCTTCCTTAACATCCTCACCTGTCATCTATAACACTCTCACCTGTCATCTATAACACCCTCACCTGTCATCTTCAACACCCTCACCTGTCGTCTATAACACCCTCACCTGTCATCTATAACACCCTCACCTGTCATCTATAACATCCTCACCTGTCATTCTATAACACCCTCACCTGTCATCTTCCTTAACACCCTCACCTGTCATCTATAACACCCTCACCTGTCATCTATAACATCCTCACCTGTCATCTATAACATCCTCACCTGTCATCTATAACATCCTCTATAACATCATCTATAACACCCTCACCTGTCATCTTCCTTAACACCCTCACCTGTCATCTATAACATCCTCACCTGTCATCTATAACATCCTCACCTGTCATCTTCCTTAACACCCTCACCTGTCATCTTCCTTAACACCCTCACCTGTCATGATCTATAACATCATCTATAACACCCTCACCTGTCATCTTCCTTAACACCCTCACCTGTCATCTATAACATCCTCACCTGTCATCTATAACATCCTCACCTGTCATCTTCCTTAACACCCTCACCTGTCATCTTCCTTAACACCCTCACCTGTCATCTATAACATCCTCACCTGTCATCTATAACACCCTCACCTGTCATCTTCCTTAACATCCTCACCTGTCATCTATAACACTCTCACCTGTCATCTATAACACCCTCACCTGTCATCTTCAACACCCTCACCTGTCGTCTATAACACCCTCACCTGTCATCTATAACACCCTCACCTGTCATCTATAACATCCTCACCTGTCATTCTATAACACCCTCACCTGTCATCTTCCTTAACACCCTCACCTGTCATCTATAACACCCTCACCTGTCATCTATAACATCCTCACCTGTCATCTATAACATCCTCACCTGTCATCTATAACATCCTCACCTGTCATCTTCCTTAACATCCTCACCTGTCATCTATAACACCCTCACCTGTCATCTATAACATCCTCACCTGTCATCTATAACATCCTCACCTGTCATCTTCCTTAACATCCTCACCTGTCATCTATAACACCCTCACCTGTCATCTATAACACCCTCACCTGTCATCTATAACATCCTCACCTGTCATCTATAACACCCTCACCTGTCATCTATAACACCCTCACCTGTCATCTTCAACACCCTCACCTGTCGTCTATAACACCCTCACCTGTCATCTATAACACCCTCACCTGTCATCTATAACACCCTCACCTGTCATCTATAACACCCTCACCTGTCATCTATAACACCCTCACCTGTCATCTATAACACCCTCACCTGTCATCTATAACACCCTCACCTGTCATCTATAACACCCTCACCTGTCATCTATAACACCCTCACCTGTCATCTTCAACACCCTCACCTGTCGTCTATAACACCCTCACCTGTCATCTATAACACCCTCACCTGTCATCTATAACACCCTCACCTGTCATCTATAACACCCTCACCTGTCATCTATAACACCCTCACCTGTCATCTATAACACCCTCACCTGTCATCTATAACACCCTCACCTGTCATCTTCAACACCCTCACCTGTCGTCTATAACACCCTCACCTGTCATCTATAACACCCTCACCTGTCATCTATAACATCCTCACCTGTCATTCTATAACACCCTCACCTGTCATCTTCCTTAACACCCTCACCTGTCATCTATAACACCCTCACCTGTCATCTTCAACACCCTCACCTGTCATCTATAACACCCTCACCTGTCATCTATAACATCCTCACCTGTCATCTATAACACCCTCACCTGTCATCTTCCTTAACACCCTCACCTGTCATCTATAACATCCTCACCTGTCATCTATAACACCCTCACCTGTCATCTTCCTTAACACCCTCACCTGTCATCTTCCTTAACACCCTCACCTGTCATCTATAACATCCTCACCTGTCATCTATAACACCCTCACCTGTCATCTATAACATCCTCACCTGTCATCTATAACATCCTCACCTGTCATCTATAACACCCTCACCTGTCATCTTCCTTAACACCCTCACCTGTCATCTATAACATCCTCACCTGTCATCTATAACACCCTCACCTGTCATCTTCCTTAACACCCTCACCTGTCATCTATAACACCCTCACCTGTCATCTTCCTTAACACCCTCACCTGTCATCTATAACATCCTCACCTGTCATCTATAACACCCGCGGCTTTAATAATCTAATAATACACGTGTTCTCCGAAGACATCTCATCTCACTTGTTTAAGTTATATTCAAGGACGCTCTATCCTATGGTCTAACCAAGAAGCGTCTGTCTACTATCTATCTTCCTCCTGTTCCTTCGAGATACACCTGTCAGTCTGCTGACAGCCTGACGTCTCTCCCAGCCTGCTTGAAGACGTATTTAGCCTCCTTGTGAAGTCAACACATCATATGACGTGTGTCTTCAAGATGTGTGTGTTTGTTTGCTTGTGTTGCCGATAAGTTCACCTTTCTTAGTCTCTTGTTCCACCTTTGTTGTGCTTCTCCTTGTGTTCTTCTTGTGTTTCTCCGTCTCCCCTGAACAACACACACACACACACACACACACACACACACACACACACACACACACACACACACACACACACACACACACACACACACACACACACAAACAACAACACCAGCAACTACAATACCAGCAACAACTTTACCAACATCAACACCAACAACAGCAACAACACTAGCACCAACAGCAACAAACAAACAACACCAGCTACCCTCACTGGTTTATAAATAGCGCCAGTAACACCCCTGGTGCATGGCGCTAAGGTCACCAGTGTTGTAGAAGCGTAGACGCAAGAATGTTTATACCACTGAGAGAGTCGTCGATACAAGTGTTGTAGACGCAAGAATGTCGACAGTGCTGAGAGAGTCGTCGATACAAGTGTTGTAGACGCAAGAATGTCGACAGTGCTGAGAGAGTCGTCGACGGAGGCATTCCCAGCGACTCCGTCTGGAACATCAACAACGTTCCCACAACACATTAATACATCAACAACATTCCCACAACACATTATTACATCAACAACATTCCCACAACACATTAATACATCAACAACATTCCCACAACACATTAATACATCAACAACATTCCCACAACACATTAATACAACATCAACAACATTCCCACAACACATTAATACAACATCAACAACATTCCCACAACACATTAATACATCAACAACATTCCCACAACACATTAATACAACATCAACAACATTCCCACAACACATTAATACATCAACAACATTCCCACAACACATTAATACAACAACAACATTCCTACAACACATTAATACAACAACAACAACATTCCCACAACACATTAATACATCAACAACAACATTCCCACAACACATTAATACAACAACAACAACATTCCCACAACACATTAATACAACAACAACAACATTCCCACAACACATTAATACAACAACAACAACATTCCCACAACACATTAATACAACAACAACAACATTCCCACAACACATTAATACAACAACAACAACATTCCCACAACACATTAATACAACAACAACATTCCCACAACACATTAATACAACAACAACAACATTCCTACAACACATTAATACAACAACAACAACATTCCTACAACACATTAATACATCAACAACATTCCCACAACACATTAATACAACAACAACATTCCTACAACACATTAATACAACAACAACATTCCTACAACACATTAATACAACAACAACAACATTCCTACAACACATTAATACAACAACAACATTCCCACAACACATTAATACATCAACAACAACATTCCCACAACACATTAATACAACAACAACAACATTCCTACAACACATTAATACAACAACAACAACATTCCTACAACACATTAATACAACAACAACAACATTCCCACAACACATTAATACAACAACAACATTCCTACAACACATTAATACAACAACAACAACATTCCTACAACACATTAATACAACAACAACAACATTCCTACAACACATTAATACAACAAACCCAACATTCCTACAACACATTAATACAACAACAACAACATTCCCACAACACATTAATACAACAACAACAACATTCCCACAACACATTAATACAACAACAACAACATTCCCACAACACATTAATACAACAACAACAACATTCCCACAACACATTAATACAACAACAACAACATTCCTACAACACATTAATACAACAACAACAACATTCCCACAACACATTAATACAACAACATTCCCACAACACATTAATACAACAACAACAACATTCCTACAACACATTAATACAACAACAACAACATTCCCACAACACATTAATACAACAACAACAACATTCCTACAACACATTAATACAACAACAACAACATTCCTACAACACATTAATACAACAACAACAACATTCCTACAACACATTAATACAACAACAACAACATTCCTACAACACATTAATACAACAACAACAACATTCCTACAACACATTAATACAACAACAACAACATTCCTACAACACATTAATACAACAACAACAACATTCCCACAACACATTAATACAACAACAACAACATTCCCACAACACATTAATACAACAACAACAACATTCCCACAACACATTAATACAACAACAACAACATTCCCACAACACATTAATACAACAACATTCCTACAACACATTAATACAACAACAACAACATTCCTACAACACATTAATACAACAACAACAACATTCCCACAACACATTAATACAACAACAACAACATTCCTACAACACATTAATACAACAACAACAACATTCCTACAACACATTAATACAACAACAACATTCCTACAACACATTAATACAACAACAACAACATTCCTACAACACATTAATACAACAACAACAACATTCCTACAACACATTAATACAACAACAACAACATTCCTACAACACATTAATACAACAACAACAACATTCCCACAACACATTAATACAACAACAACAACATTCCCACAACACATTAATACAACAACAACAACATTCCCACAACACATTAATACAACAACAACAACATTCCCACAACACATTAATACAACAACATTCCTACAACACATTAATACAACAACAACAACATTCCTACAACACATTAATACAACAACAACAACATTCCCACAACACATTAATACAACAACAACAACATTCCCACAACACATTAATACAACAACAACAACATTCCCACAACACATTAATACAACAACAACAACATTCCCACAACACATTAATACAACAACAACAACATTCCCACAACACATTAATACAACAACAACAACATTCCCACAACACATTAATACAACAACATTCCTACAACACATTAATACAACAACAACAACATTCCTACAACACATTAATACAACAACAACAACATTCCCACAACACATTAATACAACAACAACAACATTCCCACAACACATTAATACAACAACATTCCTACAACACATTAATACAACAACAACAACATTCCCACAACACATTAATACAACAACAACAACATTCCCACAACACATTAATACAACAACAACAACATTCCCACAACACATTAATACAACAACAACAACATTCCCACAACACATTAATACAACAACAACATTCCCACAACACATTAATACAACAACAACAACATTCGTACAACACATTAATACAACAACAACAACATTCCCACAACACATTAATACAACAACAACAACATTCCCACAACACATTAATACAACAACAACAACATTCCCACAACACATTAATACAACAACAACATTCCCACAACACATTAATACAACAACAACAACATTCCCACAACACATTAATACAACAACAACAACGTTCCCACAACACATTAATACAACATCAACAACATTCCCACAACACATTAATACAACAACAACAACGTTCCCACAACACATTAATACAACAACAACAACATTCCCACAACACATTAATACAACAACAACAACATTCCTACAACACATTAATACAACAACAACATTCCTACAACACATTAATACAACAACAACAACATTCCTACAACACATTAATACAACAACAACATTCCCACAACACATTAATACATCAACAACAACATTCCCACAACACATTAATACAACAACAACAACATTCCCACAACACATTAATACAACAACAACAACATTCCCACAACACATTAATACAACAACAACAACGTTCCCACAACACATTAATACAACATCAACAACATTCCCACAACACATTAATACAACAACAACAACGTTCCCACAACACATTAATACAACAACAACAACATTCCCACAACACATTAATACAACAACAACAACATTCCTACAACACATTAATACAACAACAACATTCCCACAACACATTAATACAACAACAACAACGTTCCCACAACACATTAATACAACAACAACAACATTCCCACAACACATTAATACAACAACAACATTCCTACAACACATTAATACAACAACAACAACATTCCTACAACACATTAATACAACAACAACATTCCCACAACACATTAATACAACAACAACAACGTTCCCACAACACATTAATACAACAACAACATTCCCACAACACATTAATACAACAACAACAACGTTCCCACAACACATTAATACAACAACAACAACATTCCTACAACACATTAATACAACAACAACAACATTCCTACAACACATTAATACAACAACAACAACATTCCCACAACACATTAATACAACAACAACAACATTCCTACAACACATTAATACAACAACAACGTTCCCACAACACATTAATACAACAACAACAACATTCCCACAACACATTAATACAACAACAACAACATTCCTACAACACATTAATACAACAACAACAACATTCCTACAACACATTAATACAACAACAACATTCCCACAACACATTAATACAACAACAACAACGTTCCCACAACACATTAATACAACAACAACATTCCCACAACACATTAATACAACAACAACATTCCCACAACACATTAATACAACAACAACAACGTTCCCACAACACATTAATACAACAACAACAACATTCCCACAACACATTAATACAACAACAACAACATTCCTACAACACATTAATACAACAACAACAACATTCCCACAACACATTAATACATCAACAACATTCCCACAACACATTAATACAACAACAACAACATTCCTACAACACATTAATACAACAACAACAACATTCCCACAACACATTAATACATCAACAACATTCCCACAACACATTAATACAACAACAACAACATTCCTACAACACATTAATACAACAACAACAACATTCCCACAACACATTAATACAACAACAACGTTCCCACAACACATTAATACAACAACAACAACATTCCCACAACACATTAATACAACAACAACAACATTCCCACAACACATTAATACAACAACAACAACATTCCCACAACACATTAATACAACAACAACAACATTCCCACAACACATTAATACAACAACAACAACATTCCCACAACACATTAATACAACAACAACAACATTCCCACAACACATTAATACAACAACAACAACATTCCTACAACACATTAATACAACAACAACAACATTCCCACAACACATTAATACAACAACAACAACATTCCCACAACACATTAATACAACAACAACAACATTCCCACAACACATTAATACAACAACAACAACATTCCCACAACACATTAATACAACAACAACAACATTCCCACAACACATTAATACAACAACAACAACATTCCCACAACACATTAATACAACAACAACAACATTCCCACAACACATTAATACAACAACAACAACATTCCCACAACACATTAATACAACAACAACAACATTCCCACAACACATTAATACAACAACAACAACATTCCCACAACACATTAATACAACAACAACAACATTCCTACAACACATTAATACAACAACAACAACATTCCCACAACACATTAATACAACAACAACAACATTCCCACAACACATTAATACAACAACAACAACATTCCCACAACACATTAATACAACAACAACAACATTCCCACAACACATTAATACAACAACAACAACATTCCTACAACACATTAATACAACAACAACAACATTCCCACAACACATTAATACAACAACAACAACATTCCCACAACACATTAATACAACAACAACAACATTCCCACAACACATTAATACAACAACAACAACATTCCCACAACACATTAATACAACAACAACAACATTCCCACAACACATTAATACAACAACAACAACAACAACATTCCTACAACACATTAATACAACAACAACAACATTCCCACAACACATTAATACAACAACAACAACATTCCCACAACACATTAATACAACAACAACAACATTCCCACAACACATTAATACAACAACAACAACATTCCCACAACACATTAATACAACAACAACAACATTCCCACAACACATTAATACAACAACAACAACATTCCCACAACACATTAATACAACAACAACAACATTCCCACAACACATTAATACAACAACAACAACATTCCTACAACACATTAATACAACAACAACAACATTCCCACAACACATTAATACAACAACAACAACATTCCCACAACACATTAATACAACAACAACAACATTCCCACAACACATTAATACAACAACAACAACATTCCCACAACACATTAATACAACAACAACAACATTCCTACAACACATTAATACAACAACAACAACATTCCCACAACACATTAATACAACAACAACAACATTCCCACAACACATTAATACAACAACAACAACATTCCCACAACACATTAATACAACAACAACAACATTCCCACAACACATTAATACAACAACAACAACATTCCCACAACACATTAATACAACAACAACAACATTCCCACAACACATTAATACAACAACAACAACATTCCCACAACACATTAATACAACAACAACAACATTCCCACAACACATTAATACAACAACAACAACATTCCCACAACACATTAATACAACAACAACAACATTCCCACAACACATTAATACAACAACAACAACATTCCCACAACACATTAATACAACAACAACAACATTCCCACAACACATTAATACAACAACAACAACATTCCCACAACACATTAATACAACAACAACAACATTCCCACAACACATTAATACAACAACAACAACATTCCCACAACACATTAATACAACAACAACAACATTCCCACAACACATTAATACAACAACAACAACATTCCTACAACACATTAATACAACAACAACAACATTCCCACAACACATTAATACAACAACAACAACATTCCCACAACACATTAATACAACAACAACAACATTCCCACAACACATTAATACAACAACAACAACATTCCCACAACACATTAATACAACAACAACAACATTCCCACAACACATTAATACAACAACAACAACATTCCCACAACACATTAATACAACAACAACAACATTCCCACAACACATTAATACAACAACAACAACATTCCCACAACACATTAATACAACAACAACAACATTCCCACAACACATTAATACAACAACAACAACATTCCCACAACACATTAATACAACAACAACAACATTCCCACAACACATTAATACAACAACAACAACATTCCCACAACACATTAATACAACAACAACAACGTTCCCACAACACATTAATACAACAACAACAACGGTGGGAAGTAACTCACAAACTCAAAACACAAATGCCACGGAGTTCAGTTTTTTCACGCATTTTATTTCCCATTTTTTGTGTAATCCCAGATCCTGGCGAGAGTTACAGTGGCAATCATATTCTTTTTTTTGCTTCTTAACCTATTCCAAGATTCATCATACGTGTTTCTCTACACTAGCAGAATTGTAGGTTTTGTATCTCAGCGTTTAACACATTACGAGAGTTTAAAAATAATATTTCAGACAAATCTGGACAATGTAATCTCGATGTTACTAAGATTAGTACCATTTTTTTGTCCACCCCAAAAAAATCTTCAAAATTTTCTGCACTTAGATGTTGTAAATGTGTATAGGTAATGAGATTTACGAAGACAGATTTGACATCGTCACTGACTTGTTAATTCTTTGTGTTTTGCGCTGTTTCATGGTGATGCGTTCACTCAGACGAGTGACGCTGACCACTACTCTCGCAATTACTTCCAAGTCTACTCTTGTAATAAAGTTGGTAGAATTACCGACAATATGTAAAGTAAAAGGACACAAGTGCAACTAATGTGACATTTTATTGTGGCAACGTTTCGCTCTCCAGGAGCTTTATCAAGCCATTCAAGCCATTATCAAGCCATTTATCAATGGCTTGAAAAAGCTCCTGGAGAGCGAAACGTTGCCACAATAAAATGTCACATTAGTTGCACTAGTGTCCTTTTACTTTACAAGTCTACTCTTGTTAACATGAGAAATAAGAGTAGATTGGCTATCAGGCTTGTTTGTATCTGTATGTTCATGCGTTACTGTCAGCAGGATGGATGTGGGATCCACAGTAAACTAGCTACGACCATCCGCAGGATGGCTGTAGGATCCGCAGAAACTAGCTACTACCGTCCGTAGGATGGATGTGGGATCCGCAGTAAACTAGCCACGACTTCCGCAGGATGGCTGTAGGATCCACAGTAAACTAGCCACGACCTCCGCAGGATGGCTGTAGGATCCGCAGTAAACTAACCACGACCTCTGCAGGATGGCTGTAGGATCCGCAGTAAACTTACCACGACCTCCGCAGAATGGCTGTAGGATCCACAGTAAACTAACCACGACCTCCGCAGGATGGCTGTAGGATCCGCAGTAAACTAACCACGACCTCCGCAGGATGGCTGTAGGATCCGCAGTAAACTAACCACGACCTCCGCAGGATGGCTGTAGGATCTGCAGTAAACTAGCCACGACCTCCGCAGGATGGCTGTAGGATCCGCAGTAAACTAACCACGACCTCCGCAGGATGGCTGTAGGATCCGCAGTAAACTAGCCACGACCTCTGCAGGATGGCTGTAGGATCCGCAGTAAACTAGCCACGACCTCCGCAGGATGGCTGTAGGATCCGCAGTAAACTAACCACGACCTCCGCAGGATGGCTGTAGGATCCGCAGTAAACAAACCACAACCTCCGCAGGATGGCTGTAGGATCCGCAGTAAACTAACCACGACCTCCGCAGGATGGCTGTAGGATCCGCAGTAAACTAACCACGACCTCCGCAGGATGGCTGTAGGATCCGCAGTAAACTAACCACGACCTCTGCAGGATGGCTGTAGGATCCGCAGTAAACTAACCACGACCTCCGCAGGATGGCTGTAGGATCCGCAGTAAACTAACCACGACCTCCGCAGGATGGCTGTAGGATCCGCAGTAAACTAGCCACGACCTCTGCAGGATGGCTGTAGGATCTGCAGTAAACTAGCCACGACCTCCGCAGGATGGCTGTAGGATCCGCAGTAAACTAACCACGACCTCCGCAGGATGGCTGTAGGATCCGCAGTAAACTAGCCACGACCTCTGCAGGATGGCTGTAGGATCCGCAGTAAACTAGCCACGACCTCCGCAGGATGGCTGTAGGATCCGCAGTAAACTAACCACGACCTCCGCAGGATGGCTGTAGGATCCGCAGTAAACTAACCACGACCTCCGCAGGATGGCTGTAGGATCCGCAGTAAACTAACCACAACCTCCGCAGGATGGCTGTAGGATCCGCAGTAAACTAACCACGACCTCCGCAGGATGGCTGTAGGATCCGCAGTAAACTAACCACAACCTCCGCAGGATGGCTGTAGGATCCGCAGTAAACTAACCACGACCTCCGCAGGATGGCTGTAGGATCCGCAGTAAACTAACCACAACCTCCGCAGGATGGCTGTAGGATCCGCAGTAAACTAACCACGACCTCCGCAGGATGGCTGTAGGATCCGCAGTAAACTAACCACAACCTCCGCAGGATGGCTGTAGGATCCGCAGTAAACTAACCACAACCTCCGCAGGATGGCTGTAGGATCCGCAGTAAACTAACCACGACCTCCGCAGGATGGCTGTAGGATCCGCAGTAAACTAACCACAACCTCCGCAGGATGGCTGTAGGATCCGCAGTAAACTAACCACGACCTCCGCAGGATGGCTGTAGGATCCGCAGTAAACTAGCCACGACCTCTGCAGGATGGCTGTAGGATCCGCAGTAAACTAGCCACGACCTCCGCAGGATGGCTGTAGGATCCGCAGTAAACTAACCACGACCTCCGCAGGATGGCTGTAGGATCCGCAGTAAACAAACCACAACCTCCGCAGGATGGCTGTAGGATCCGCAGTAAACTAACCACGACCTCCGCAGGATGGCTGTAGGATCCGCAGTAAACTAACCACGACCTCCGCAGGATGGCTGTAGGATCCGCAGTAAACTAACCACGACCTCTGCAGGATGGCTGTAGGATCCGCAGTAAACTAACCACGACCTCCGCAGGATGGCTGTAGGATCCGCAGTAAACTAACCACGACCTCCGCAGGATGGCTGTAGGATCCGCAGTAAACTAGCCACGACCTCTGCAGGATGGCTGTAGGATCTGCAGTAAACTAGCCACGACCTCCGCAGGATGGCTGTAGGATCCGCAGTAAACTAACCACGACCTCCGCAGGATGGCTGTAGGATCCGCAGTAAACTAACCACGACCTCCGCAGGATGGCTGTAGGATCCGCAGTAAACTAACCACAACCTCCGCAGGATGGCTGTAGGATCCGCAGTAAACTAACCACGACCTCCGCAGGATGGCTGTAGGATCCGCAGTAAACTAACCACAACCTCCGCAGGATGGCTGTAGGATCCGCAGTAAACTAACCACGACCTCCGCAGGATGGCTGTAGGATCCGCAGTAAACTAACCACAACCTCCGCAGGATGGCTGTAGGATCCGCAGTAAACTAACCACGACCTCCGCAGGATGGCTGTAGGATCCGCAGTAAACTAACCACAACCTCCGCAGGATGGCTGTAGGATCCGCAGTAAACTAACCACAACCTCCGCAGGATGGCTGTAGGATCCGCAGTAAACTAACCACGACCTCCGCAGGATGGCTGTAGGATCCGCAGTAAACTAACCACAACCTCCGCAGGATGGCTGTAGGATCCGCAGTAAACTAACCACGACCTCCGCAGGATGGCTGTAGGATCCGCAGTAAACTAGCCACGACCTCTGCAGGATGGCTGTAGGATCCGCAGTAAACTAGCCACGACCTCCGCAGGATGGCTGTAGGATCCGCAGTAAACTAACCACGACCTCCGCAGGATGGCTGTAGGATCCGCAGTAAACAAACCACAACCTCCGCAGGATGGCTGTAGGATCCGCAGTAAACTAACCACGACCTCCGCAGGATGGCTGTAGGATCCGCAGTAAACTAACCACGACCTCCGCAGGATGGCTGTAGGATCCGCAGTAAACTAACCACGACCTCTGCAGGATGGCTGTAGGATCCGCAGTAAACTAACCACGACCTCCGCAGGATGGCTGTAGGATCCGCAGTAAACTAACCACGACCTCCGCAGGATGGCTGTAGGATCCGCAGTAAACTAGCCACGACCTCTGCAGGATGGCTGTAGGATCTGCAGTAAACTAGCCACGACCTCCGCAGGATGGCTGTAGGATCCGCAGTAAACTAACCACGACCTCCGCAGGATGGCTGTAGGATCCGCAGTAAACTAGCCACGACCTCTGCAGGATGGCTGTAGGATCCGCAGTAAACTAGCCACGACCTCCGCAGGATGGCTGTAGGATCCGCAGTAAACTAACCACGACCTCCGCAGGATGGCTGTAGGATCCGCAGTAAACTAACCACGACCTCCGCAGGATGGCTGTAGGATCCGCAGTAAACTAACCACAACCTCCGCAGGATGGCTGTAGGATCCGCAGTAAACTAACCACGACCTCCGCAGGATGGCTGTAGGATCCGCAGTAAACTAACCACAACCTCCGCAGGATGGCTGTAGGATCCGCAGTAAACTAACCACGACCTCCGCAGGATGGCTGTAGGATCCGCAGTAAACTAACCACAACCTCCGCAGGATGGCTGTAGGATCCGCAGTAAACTAACCACGACCTCCGCAGGATGGCTGTAGGATCCGCAGTAAACTAACCACAACCTCCGCAGGATGGCTGTAGGATCCGCAGTAAACTAACCACAACCTCCGCAGGATGGCTGTAGGATCCGCAGTAAACTAACCACGACCTCCGCAGGATGGCTGTAGGATCCGCAGTAAACTAACCACAACCTCCGCAGGATGGCTGTAGGATCCGCAGTAAACTAACCACGACCTCCGCAGGATGGCTGTAGGATCCGCAGTAAACTAACCACGACCTCCGCAGGATGGCTGTAGGATCCGCAGTAAACTAACCACGACCTCCGCAGATAGACATCTAAAGCACAAAATGTTAGCCGCGACTGTCCAGTGTTGTAGGTGATGCTACTACTGTTGTTGTTGTTGTTGGTATTATTATTGACGTTGCTGTTGTTGTCTCCCTCCTACTACACTTACCATCTCGTTAACAACCAGGTTTTTCTGTTGTTGTTGCTGTTACTGACTCGTTACCGGCGTGGTTTTTACTGTTGCAGATGGTTAAACGTCAGTGAGTCTTCACGGCCCCTCCAACCTTATTCTCGCTTCCCTCCATGTTTACCTCCTTTCTCTACCCTTCCCCTACATTATTGTCGCTTTTTGCTCTTCCCAGCTATTACTGGTATCTCCTCCTTCACGCCATTATTTAGGAATGTAAGTTCATGTTTAAATTCGCATTTGTGGTACCTGGAGTATACCTGGAGTGGGTTTTGGGGGTCATTGCCCCCCGCGGCCCGGTCTGAGACCAGGTCTTCTAAGAAAATTGTTGATAATGTTTAGGCTCGCAACCGAAGGAAACCTGGTTCAATCTCCAGGTGAGGAGAGACATTAGGGTAAGCCTCGTGTTGCCTTCATTCAGCAGAGAACTGAACCTAACCTCCCCAACCTTGAGTTAATCCTGATTACCTACCATTCCCTAAGCTATAATAATAATAATAATAATAATAATAATAATAATAATAATAATAATAATAATAATAATAATAATAATTATTATAATAATAATAATAATAATAATAATAATAATAATAATAATAATAATAATTATAATAATAATAATAATAATAATAATTATAATAATAATAATAATAATAATAATAATAATAATTATAATAATAATAATAATAATAATAATAATAATAATAATAATTATAATAATAATAATAATAATAATAATTATAATAATAATAATAATTATAATAATAATAATAATAATAATAATTATAATAATAATAATAATAATAATAATAATAATAATAATAATAATAATAATAATAATAATAATAATAATAATAATAATAATAATAATTATAATAATAATAATAATAATAATAATTATAATAATAATTATAATAATAAAAATTGTATTAGTAGTGGTAGTAGCAGTACAAGGTACTGGTACTACCACTACTGCTACTAGTGTGACCAGTAACTAGTGTTGCTACAGCTAGTGTGGAGGACCGTCAGTTTCTGCTAGTTCACATAGGCTGCTATTAAGAACATCACCGCTTCTAGTATGATGCTAGAGTGACCAGTGTGCTGGGTGTGTGGACTCATGCTAGTGACCAGTGTGCTGGGTGTGTGGACTCATGCTAGTGACCAGTGTGCTGGGTGTGTGGACTCATGCTAGTGACCAGTGTGCTGGGTGTGTGGACTCATGCTAGTGACCAGTGTGCTGGGTGTGTGGACTCATGCTAGTGACCAGTGTGCTGGGTGTGTGGACTCATGCTAGAGTGACCAGTGTGCTGGGTGTGTGGACTCATGCTAGTGACCAGTGTGCTGGGTGTGTGGACTCATGCTACAGTGACCAGTGTGCTGAGTGTGTGGACTCATGCTACAGTGACCAGTGTGCTGAGTGTGTGGACTCATGCTAGAGATCAGAGTGGGTGTGTGGACTCATGCTGGTGACCAGTGTGCTGGGTGTGTGGACTCATGCTAGTGACCAGTGTGCTGGGTGTGTGGACTCATGCTAGTGACCAGTGTGCTGGGTGTGTGGACTCATGCTACAGTGACCAGTGTGCTGAGTGTGTGGACTCATGCTACAGTGACCAGTGTGCTGAGTGTGTGGACTCATGCTAGAGATCAGAGTGGGTGTGTGGACTCATGCTAGTGACCAGTGTGCTGGGTGTGTGGACTCATGCTACAGTGACCAGTGTGCTGGGTGTGTGGACTCATGCTACAGTGACCAGTGTGCTGAGTGTGTGGACTCATGCTAGAGATCAGAGTGGGTGTGTGGACTCATGCTAGTGATCAGTGTGCTGGGTGTGTAGACTCATACTAGAGTGACCAGTGTGCTGGGTGTGTGGACTCATGTTAGTGACCAGTGTGCTGGGTGTGTGGACTCATGCTAGTGATCAGTGTGCTGGGTGTGTGGACTCATGCTAGAGTGACCAGTGTGCTGGGTGTGTGGACTCATGCTAGAGTGACCAGTGTGCTGGGTGTGTGGACTCATGCTACAGTGACCAGTGTGCTGGGTGTGTGGACTCATGCTAGTGACCAGTGTGCTGGGTGTGTGGACTCATGCTAGAGTGACCAGTGTGCTGGGTGTGTGGACTCATGCTAGTGACCAGTGCGCTGGGTGTGTGGACTCATGCTAGAGTGACCAGTGTGCTGGGTGTGTGGACTCATGCTAGAGTGACCAGTGTGCTGGGTGTGTGGACTCATGCTACAGTGACCAGTGTGCTGGGTGTGTGGACTCATGCTAGTGACCAGTGTGCTGGGTGTGTGGACTCATGCTAGAGTGACCAGTGTGCTGGGTGTGTGGACTCATGCTACAGTGACCAGTGTGCTGGGTGTGTGGACTCATGCTAGTGACCAGTGTGCTGGGTGTGTGGACTCATGCTAGAGTGACCAGTGTGCTGGGTGTGTGGACTCATGCTACAGTGACCAGTGTGCTGGGTGTGTGGACTCATGCTAGTGACCAGTGTGCTGGGTGTGTGGACTCATGCTAGTGACCAGTGTGCTGGGTGTGTGGACTCATGCTAGTGACCAGTGTGCTGGGTGTGTGGGCTCATGCTAGAGTGACCAGTGTGCTGGGTGTGTGGACTCATGCTATAGTGACCAGTGTGCTGGGTATGTGGACTCATGCTAGTGACCAGTTTGCTGGGTGTGTGGACTCATCCTAGAGTGACCAGTGTGCTGGGTGTGTGGACTCATGCCAGAGTGACCAGTGTGCTGGGTGTGTGGACTCATGCTAGAGTGACCAGTGTGCTGGGTGTGTGGACTCATCCTAGAGTGACCAGTGTGCTGGGTGTGTGGACTCATGCTAGAGTGACCAGTGTGCTGGGTGTGTGGACTCATGCTAGAGTGACCAGTGTGCTGGGTGTGTGGACTCATGCTAGTGATCAGTGTGCTGGGTGTGTGGACTCATGCTAGTGATCAGTGTGCTGGGTGTGTGGACTCATGCTAGTGATCAGTGTGCTGGGTGTGTGGACTCATGCTAGTGATCAGTGTGCTGGGAGTGTGGACTCATGCTAGTGATCAGTGTGCTGGGAGTGTGGACTCATGCTAGTGATCAGTGTGCTGGGTGTGTGGACTCATGCTAGTGATCAGTGTGCTGGGAGTGTGGACTCATGCTAGTGATCAGTGTGCTGGGTGTGTGGACTCATGCTAGAGATCAGTGTGCTGGGTGTGTGGACTCATGCTAGAGTGACCAGTGTGCTGGGTGTGTGGACTCATGCTAGTGATCAGTGTGCTGGGAGTGTGGACTCATGCTAGTGATCAGTGTGCTGGGTGTGTGGACTCATGCTAGTGATCAGTGTGCTGGGTGTGTGGACTCATGCTAGTGATCAGTGTGCTGGGAGTGTGGACTCATGCTAGAGATCAGTGTGCTGGGTGTGTGGACTCATGCTAGTGATCAGTGTGCTGGGTGTGTGGACTCATGCTAGAGTGACCAGTGTGCTGGGTGTGTGGACTCATGCTAGTGATCAGTGTGCTGGGTGTGTGGACTCATGCTAGAGTGACCAGTGTGCTGGGTGTGTGGACTCATGCTAGTGATCAGTGTGCTGGGTGTGTAGACTCATGCTAGAGATCAGTGTGCTGGGTGTGTGGACTCATGCTAGTGATCAGTGTGCTGGGTGTGTGAACTCATGCTAGAGTGACCAGTGTGCTGGGTGTGTGGACTCATGCTAGTGATCAGTGTGCTGGGAGTGTAGACTCATGCTAGAGTGACCAGTGTGCTGGGTGTGTGGACTCATGCTAGTGACCAGTGTGCTGGGTGTGTGGACTCATGCTAGTGACCAGTGTGCTGGGTGTGTGGACTCATGCTAGAGTGACCAGTGTGCTGGGTGTGTGGACTCATGCTAGAGTGACCAGTGTGCTGGGTGTGTGGACTCATGCTAGTGATCAGTGTGCTGGGTGTGTGGACTCATGCTAGTGATCAGTGTGCTGGGAGTGTGGACTCATGCTAGTGATCAGTGTGCTGGGTGTGTGGACTCATGCTAGTGACCAGTGTGCTGGGTGTGTGGACTCATGCTAGTGATCAGTGTGCTGGGAGTGTGGACTCATGCTAGAGATCAGTGTGCTGGGTGTGTGGACTCATGCTAGTGATCAGTGTGCTGGGTGTGTGGACTCATGCTAGAGTGACCAGTGTGCTGGGTGTGTGGACTCATGCTAGTGATCAGTGTGCTGGGTGTGTGGACTCATGCTAGAGTGACCAGTGTGCTGGGTGTGTGGACTCATGCTAGTGATCAGTGTGCTGGGAGTGTAGACTCATGCTTGAGTGATCAGTGTGCTGGGTGTGTGGACTCATGCTAGTGATCAGTGTGCTGGGTGTGTGGACTCATGCTAGAGTGACCAGTGTGCTGGGTGTGTGGACTCATGCTAGTGATCAGTGTGCTGGGAGTGTAGACTCATGCTAGAGTGACCAGTGTGCTGGGTGTGTGGACTCATGCTACAGTGACCAGTGTGCTGGGTGTGTGGACTCATGCTGCAGTGACAAGTGTGCTGGGTGTGTGGACTCATGCTAGTGATCAGTGTGCTGGGTGTGTGGACTCATGCTACAGTGACCAGTGTGCTGGGTGTGTGGACTCATGCTACAGTGACCAGTGTGCTGGGTGTGTGGACTCATGCTAGAGTGACCAGTGTGCTGGGTGTGTGGACTCATGCTAGAGTGACCAGTGTGCTTGGTGTGTGGACTCATGCTAGAGTGACCAGTGTGCTGGGTGTGTGGACTCATGCTACAGTGACCAGTGTGCTGGGTGTGTGGACTCATGCTACAGTGACCAGTGTGCTGGGTGTGTGGACTCATGCTAGTGACCAGTGTGCTGGGTGTGTGGACTCATGCTAGAGTGACCAGTGTGCTGGGTGTGTGGACTCATGCTAGAGTGACCAGTGTGCTGGGTGTGTGGAATCATGTTAGTGACCAGTGTGCTGGGTGTGTGGACTCATGCTAGTGACCAGTGTGCTGGGTGTGTGGACTCATGCTAGTGACCAGTGTGCTGGGTGTGTGGACTCATGCTAGTGACCAGTGTGCTGGGTGTGTGGACTCATGCTAGTGACCAGTGTGCTGGGTGTGTGGACTCATGCTAGTGACCAGTGTGCTGGGTGTGTGGACTCATGCTAGAGTGACCAGTGTGCTGGGTGTGTAGACTCATGCTAGAGTGACCAGTGTCCTGGGTGTGTGGACTCATGCTAGAGTGACCAGTGTGCTGGGTGTGTAGACTCATGCTACAGTGACCAGTGTGCTGGGTGTGTGGACTCATGATACAGTGACCAGTGTGCTGGGTGTGTGGACTCATGATACAGTGACCAGTGTGCTGGGTGTGTGGACTCATGCTACAGTGACCAGTGTGCTATGTGTGTGGAGTCATGCTACAGTGACCAGTGTGCTGGGTATGTGGACTCATGCTAGAGTGACCAGTGTGCTGGGTGTGTGGACTCATGCTAGAGTGACCAATGTGCTTGGTGTGTGGACTCATGCTAGAGTGACAAGTGTGCTTGGTGTTCGGACTCATGCTACAGTGACCAGTGTGCTGGGTGTGTGGACTCATGCTAGTGATCAGTGTGCTGGGTGTGTGGACTCATGCTAGAGTGACCAGTGTGCTGGGTGTGTGGACTCATGCTGAGTGACCAGTGTGCTGGGTGTGTGGACTCATGCTAGAGTGACCAGTGTGCTGGGTGTGTGGATTCATGCTAGAGTGACCAGTGTGCTGGGTGTGTGGACTCATGCTAGAGTGACCAGTGTGCTGGGTGTGTGGACTCATGCTACAGTGACCAGTGTGCTGGGTGTGTGGACTCATGCTACAGTGACCAGTGTGCTGGGTGTGTGGACTCATGCTAGTGACCAGTGTGCTGGGTGTGTGGACTCATGCTAGAGTGACCAGTGTGCTGGGTGTGTGGACTCATGCTAGAGTGACCAGTGTGCTGGGTGTGTGGAATCATGTTAGTGACCAGTGTGCTGGGTGTGTGGACTCATGCTAGTGACCAGTGTGCTGGGTGTGTGGACTCATGCTAGTGACCAGTGTGCTGGGTGTGTGGACTCATGCTAGTGACCAGTGTGCTGGGTGTGTGGACTCATGCTAGTGACCAGTGTGCTGGGTGTGTGGACTCATGCTAGTGACCAGTGTGCTGGGTGTGTGGACTCATGCTAGAGTGACCAGTGTGCTGGGTGTGTAGACTCATGCTAGAGTGACCAGTGTGCTGGGTGTGTGGACTCATGCTAGAGTGACCAGTGTGCTGGGTGTGTAGACTCATGCTACAGTGACCAGTGTGCTGGGTGTGTGGACTCATGATACAGTGACCAGTGTGCTGGGTGTGTGGACTCATGATACAGTGACCAGTGTGCTGGGTGTGTGGACTCATGCTACAGTGACCAGTGTGCTATGTGTGTGGAGTCATGCTACAGTGACCAGTGTGCTGGGTATGTGGACTCATGCTAGAGTGACCAGTGTGCTGGGTGTGTGGACTCATGCTAGAGTGACCAATGTGCTTGGTGTGTGGACTCCTGCTAGAGTGACAAGTGTGCTTGGTGTTCGGACTCATGCTACAGTGACCAGTGTGCTGGGTGTGTGGACTCATGCTACAGTGACCAGTGTGCTGGGTGTGTGGACTCATGCTAGAGTGACCAGTGTGCTGAGTGTGTGGACTCATGCTAGTGACCAGTGTGCTGGGTGTGTGGACTCATGCTATAGTGACCAGTGTGCTGGGTGTGTGGACTCGTGCTATAGTGACCAGTGTGCTGGGTGTGTGGACTCATGCTAGAGTGACCAGTGTGCTGGGTGTGTGGACTCATGCTACAGTGACCAGTGTGCTGGGTGTTTGGACTCATGCTAGAGTGACCAGTGTGCTTGGTGTGTGGACTCATGCTAGAGTGACCAGTGTGCTGGGTGTGTGGACTCATGCTAGAGTGACCAGTGTGCTGGGTGTGTGGACTCATGCTAGAGTGACCAGTGTGCTGGGTGTGTGGACTCATGCTAGCGTGACCAGTGTGCTGGGTGTGTGGACTCATGCTACAGTGACCAGAGTGCTGGGTGTGTGGACTCATGCTACAGTGACCAGTGTGCTGGGTGTATGGACTCATGCTACATTGACCAGTGTGCTGGGTGTGTGGACTCATGCTAGAGTGACCAGTGTGCTGGGTGCATGGACTCATGCTAGAGTGACCAGTGTGCTGGGTGTGTGGACTCATGCTACAGTGACCAGTGTGCTGGGTGTGTGGAGTCATGCTAGAGTGACCAGTGTGCTGGGTGTGTAGACTCGTGCTAGAGTGACCAGTGTGCTGGGTGCGTGGACTCATGCTAGAGTGACCAGTGTGCTGGGTGTGTGGACTCATGCTACAGTGACCAGTGTGCTGGGTGTGTGGACTCATGCTAGAGTGACCAGTGTGCTGGGTGTGTGGACTCATGCTAGAGTGACCAGTGTGCTGGGTGTGTGGACTCATGCTACAGTGACCAGTGTGCTGGGTGTGTGGACTCATGCTAGAGTGACCAGTGTGCTTGGTGTGTGGACTCATGCTAGAGTGACCAGTGTGCTGGGTGTGTGGACTCATGCTAGAGTGACCAGTGTGCTGGGTGTGTGGACTCATGCTAGAGTGACCAGTGTGCTGGGTGTGTGGACTCATGCTAGCGTGACCAGTGTGCTGGGTGTGTGGACTCATGCTAGTGACCAGAGTACTGGGTGTGTGGACTCATGTTAGAGTGACCAGTGTGCTGGGTCACTAAAATAGCTTCAGGAAACCTTTCATCCCTAAAATAGAGAACAAACTCTCAGTATACTGCATACATGATGATACAATTCTCCGTGTATATAGTATTAGCTCGTCTGTGTACCTAGTCTGCTTATTCCTGTATTTGAGCAGATACATCCTCCAGTGTTTAAGAATGAGAATATCAGCTTTGCTCATGTAGACAACGTTACAGCTATGATACAGATATATATATATATATATATATATATATATATATATATATATATATATATATATATATATATATATATATATATATATAGAGGGAGGTACCACCTCTATAACTGTCCTAGGGACCCTTATCCTCAGAGAAAAGAATAAACTTACTTTAGGGAAAATTCAAGGTTCTCCCTGAAGCTGTTTAAGAATTTTCTCCTACCACCCCCTATATTTCAAGTATGTTTTATTTAAAGACAAAATACATTGGCCAAACATTCACAAAAATACAACAGAAAGTAAAACAACATAGGTAACTCAGAGCTACACCTCGAATACTTCGTCCAGCTCCCCTGCGGTGGGCCGCGTGCCTAGAATGCTGCAGGCATTTCCTCTCTGGATTGCAACACTGAGTCTCTGAAAGAGGAAGCTGGTCGCCCTGTGGTCCTTGGTTTCTATGATGAGCTTTTCACCCAGCTCTTTGAGGAACTTTAGAGCACACTTGCCCCATGCTCCAAGGGTCTCCGACCCTATTGGAATGAAGTTATAGCAAGGGGGAAGGTCTTCATATTTTCGGATCTTCTGGGTGTCCCTGTGGCTGGCAGCTCCACCCCCTTCCACTACGGAGTATGGCAAGTAGGTGTCTGCCAATGTGGCAGCACAGGTGTGATCCCAGGCAACCTGCTTTCCATCCTTCCAGGGTAGCATAGTGGCTCCATCAGGACGCTTTTGACTTCCATCAGACCTCTGTACTTGGGGTTCCCGTTGAGCTGGGCAACGGGCTGTGGCAAGGCTTCTCTTTATTATGTCATTGACCTCCTCATGTCTGGCATACTTCCCTTCTGCTGTGTGACACACGAGACCATGAAGACCGAATTGATCAGCTGTCGCCCTGCCGCAAATACACCTATGTTCGGTGAGGATGGGGGCGGCTAGGCGAAGAGCAACACCAATCCGAATGGCCTGTGGGTCGAGACGGGTGCCCAGGGAGGAATTGGGAACAGCTAACAGGAAATCTCCTGAGTGTGGTGCCTTCACTGCCAGGAGACGAGCTTTGTTCTTTTCTGAAGCATTGGAGAGCATTGTGTTGGCGATTTTTTCCATGCTCGGTTTATCCCAGTGGGACTGTTTGTGCTGTTTGGGAGGAGCTGGAGGAGTCTGTAAGGGTGTCCCACCGAATCGCTGCTTCAGTAAACCTGGGGTCTTGAGCTCCTACCACGTCTCTCAAGCGTTCAGGCACTATCTTCTTGACTAATGCACTGGAAGCCGAACACGAAGACAGAAAAGCAGGTAAAGCAACATGCGTTGCTTTACGCACCCCTATACCTCCCAGTCACACTGGGAGGGTTGCCTGATCCCATTGCTCATCCTCTAGTGACAGGTTCAGTGCCTTCTTAGAAGTTGATCTCAGGTGTGTGTCATATTCATCGAGTGTTGGGTTGTCAAAAGAGGGTGCACACCTCAAGAAGTAAGTGAGTCTTGGCATAGTAAGACACCTTGTGAGGAGATACAGAGCATCATGGGCATCAAGATCGCTTATTCTCTCCTCCATTCTCATCAAGTCATTCAATTTGTCCCTGAGGACAGTGTCGATGGCCTGGTGACCCAGCGGTGCCAGCGGAGTTGTAGTTGAGACTTCTGGGAGGATTCCTCGCACAGCATTGATTATTTCCTGGTTTGCTGTGATGATTTCACACTTGGAGGGATTGAGGATGAGTCCCAAGTCTTCTCCCTGTGTTTTCACCAGTTGTAGGTCCCCCACCAGGTCTCAGTAGTAGTACCAGTTCCTAGTAACCAGTTACCAGTAACCAGTGTACCAGTAGATGACTCACTACCAACCATCTGTGTGAATCATTGACTGTATTCATATTGCTGCTGACCATAGCAGGATTTCAACCACCCTCACCCGTAGGCACTCATGAGTCAGTCAAGATAGAGAGCAGAGAGAGGCAGGTCGGCTGTTGGCGCTTTCCATACTTCCCGTTATATATTATACGTACTACCAGCCTACATGAGTATTCTTACCCTATCCACATATTGAAAACCCACATGACAAATGGTGGCACCGGTGTGGGCGTGGATTAAGGGTATTTCAAGACATTAGAAGACTGTTTGTGGGGAGCCAGCAGGTCAAAGGTGAACTGTCCGCCACCTCCAGCTACTCGCTACCCTCACTCAGCCACCACCCTGTGTTCTCCAGCCTGCAAGCCTGTTGCAGCCGTTTTTCAAGCTTCCTGGCTTAGTTCGTGTGCTAATTGCTTCAATCTCCGAGGGGTTGACCCGGATTTTAAAATTAAGCCAGTCAGTAAGCCAGACTGTGGAAGTGAACGCTAGTCAGCCTGCCTCAGCCTACCATCCAGCCTGTCTCCTGTCATCCACCTGCTCCTTCATGCTGTGTGCATCGTTACACGTCTTCCAGTCAGCCATTCTCGTGGGTTAAGCCAGTCAGTCAACCCAGCTTCTAACCCAGCTGAGAGAGAGAAGTAAGCCAAGCAAGTTCCTCTGAAGTATTGTTTCATATATCGCTTGTGCTTGGATGCTGGTAAGAGTGGTCTTCATCATCCCTGTGGCATTGTGATTTAGTTAAGCCACCTTGTGCATGGTGAGAAGTGCGTGGCAGTGAGAGCGCACAGGGCCAGCTTGTCCCGCTGCCCCCACCACCACCCGCCACCCACCTCATCTACCTGTGGGGTTTTTCTGTACCGGGTCCTAGTACTGTTTTGGCTCACATAATTGGTCAAGATATTGTAGCTGAGCGCCAACGATAAAGCCAGTTATGTGAGTTCACCTAGAAAGCGCATTTCTTCACGACGACAGTGTGAGTGTACGAGGCGTCATCACCACACAGGACGTCTTCCCCTCATCACCAGTCATCCCGTCTTCTACTCCAGACTTCAGTGATAATTTTCTAGAGACATTTTCCTGCATTTAAAGACATTTGCGTGTGTGAGACATTTACAGTGAGTTTCTTGTGTACTCTAAGCTTTGTGTTTTCAGTGTAGACTCAGTGTTTCTTTGACTCATTATTTTTTGTAATATTTTTCCGTGTTATCGCTCATCTCATATTTTTTTCTGTGTGTCTTTTTTTTATGCTACTCTCTGTCTGTAGTAAGTATAATTGTGTAGTGTACCAGTCAGTCAGTCCGTGTGAAGTAATTCATTCATTTTTTATTTTGTATTCTTTCAGCATTGTATTCTCCAGTATTTGTTGTCTACTAAATTATCCATTTATTTCTATGTGTGTCTTTTTTCGTATGCCAGCAGTGTCTCATTCTCTGATCTTTTCGCAGACTTGTGTACCATTATTTTTGCCAGCAATTTTTGTCGTATCAGTCACAGCAAGATTTTGTTGTAAGAATATACAAAAAAAGAAAAATGAATAAGTGAATATGTTGTGTGTGCCCCGCCACTTGTAAGTGTTGTGTACCCCGCCACTTGTAAGTGTTGTGTGCCCCACCACTTGTAAGTGTTACACTTCCAGTTTTGTTTCTTGTTTTATTTTTATTCATATTTTTCATATTTCTTCGAACAAATTCACTCTTAGTGTAATTTCAATTTCTTTTTTAACGTAAAGTGTTTTCTTTACTCTGTTTGAGTAAATTGTTTTATTATTTAATCAACATTTTCCCAGAGTAACTTTATTACTGCATTGATTATTTCTGTGTCTTATTTTGTTGCACTTGTTCTGCAGTGAATTATTTTCTTTTATTGTTTTTATGCATTATTATTCTCAGTTCATTATTGTTTGAGTCTTGTTTTTCATTTTATTATTTTTCCTGTCATTGTCTTTGTATTATATTTTAATTTTGTTTATGCATTCTTAGAAAATATTTAAATTCCCCAGTTATCTCTCGTTGCATACAATTTAGTGATTTTATTTTATACTTTTTACATTTATTTACAATTTTATTAGTTAATTTCTTTAGTAGCAAGAGTACAGACAGCTCATTTTGCATTTAATTCAGTCTCCAGTAATATTTTTTACTTGTAAATGTAAATGTAAATTTTTTATCTTGTCCAGCAGTCCTTTACATTGAGTTGTCCTTCCTCTTGCAGTGTATCTTAGACATTTTTTTTTATTACTTCTGCAGAATTAGTTGCATCTCTTTTATTTTAAATTTTAGCATTTTTTATCATTTATTATTGTTCATTATTTTTGTCTTATTTGTTCTTGTGCAACTTCTTTGCCATTATGTCTCACATACCGTCAAGTGATACTTTAGTGAATGTCGACACTCAGATCTCTCAGGCTACTGCTGCTCCTGTCATCAGTCCTCACAGTTCCTTATGGACTGACAGACCGACCCAGACACTGAGATACTATAGTTTTACTCGTGATTCCCTTGATGCATTACCTTTATTCAATGGCCATGTACATAGTCTTGAAGCATGGTTTACTGCCATTCGTTCTCGTGTTACTGCTCTAGTTGAAGGTCTTCCTTCAGAGGAAAGTCTTATCAGAATTGCGAAAGAAGCTTTTCATCGATCCCCTGCTGCTGTTCACGTTGTTGATCTCCTTGAAATGCGAGACTTCAGGAATCTTACTAAGTGGTCACAATATGAGGAACTGATTCGTTCTTTCCTTGTACCAGTAAAAACAGCGGATCCATATGTCGTTCTTAGGGAACTAGTGAATGCTACACCCATGACTAATGAATCGTTGAGTGCATTTGCTGTTAGATTAGAAAAACTTGTATCATCATTTATCAATGCTGTCCAGTCCTCAGCTTTTGTCCCTGACGAGGATAAAACATCCACAGCATCGTTTGCTAAAATAGCAGCTTTTGGAGCAATCAAAGAACTAATGCTGCCTGCTTCCGTGTGTGCTTATGAGGCTAATCCTCCTACTGTGACGATGGAACCACTTACAGCCCTAAATCATGTACGTTCCTTGCATCCCCAGGGTACTTTCCCATGTATCAAAAGTAATTTCACACCTATGCCTCAGTCTGCACCACCTCTTGTTTGCGCCACAGCGACAAATCGTGGTCGTCAACCATCTCGGCGATCACCAAGGACCAGTGTACAGAGTCATTATAAACCTCGTAGTATTCATAGTACATTCAGCAACCATAGTCAGAGGACTTGTTACAACTGTGGTTTCCGTGGCCATATTGCAATTAATTGTCCTGATAGTTACCCTAAGAGGTGTCGTACTGATGATGAGTACCAGTCAGATCTTCCCTACTGTACTTATCATAGAATACATGGATATGACACATCTGAGTGCAATGCTCTCTACAACCTTCAGTACTCTAGGTCTTTCCGTGGCCATTCCAACCGCAGAACCCGTAGAGGAAACAGATGTCGTGGTTCTCAAACTAACCAGAACCAGGCTCATTCTTCCAATTCGGGGGAATTCGAGCGCCCCAGTCAAACTGTCCCATGGTGACAGTAGGTGATAATGAGTACACCATACCCATTCACAATTCCTTTGAAGCCTTAAGCAGTCTCGAGAATGACAATCCTGCTGATGATGTTGCTTCACACGTCTCTGACGTAGATGATTTTGGGGATGAAGTGGAACAAATCTTTGCTGATGACAATCCACCTTTTTGTTTGCACATAACTTCCAATGCAACCATAGGCCCTATAGTGCAAGCATCTGTTCATAATGCACCCGTTCATTTGTTCATGGACTCTGGTGTGCAAGTCAATATTATCAGGTCTAGTTTGTTTAGGGATAAGCAGTTACGACATGTCCTTCTCGTAGAACCGACTCATGTGTCCTCCCTTAGTGGAGTAGCTGGTTCTCACCTGCGTGTCCGAGGTCGGACTTCCCTCACTTTTTCTATCCAAGGTAGAGACTTCACTGCTTCCTTCCTTGTTGTCGACCAGATTACTTTCCCTGGTGACCTTCTACTGGGATTTGCTTCCTTGCGAGACTTACGCATTGTGCTCGACCCTTATCGATGGCATGCCCAAATTGATGACTTGATCGTACCATTTTGGGGTTACCAGCTTGGATCCGAGATCTGCCATACTGCCGCAGAGTACGACATTCGAATTAAGTCTTTACAGGCCAGTGCATTTTCCAGTAGCGTACCCAAGCGGTCAGGCACTGATGATCCTGTCACTCCTGTCTGTGTTCCTGCAACTTCAGATTTGCAAGATAGTGTCCAGTTACCTCAAGTGTCCGAGGACGCTCTGACCTTGAGTGCTGAGCCTATCCCTGCAATGTCTGCTAGTTCAAGTAGTTTCTCCACAGGGGACGCCTTGTCGGAAAACAATTACTTGCAACTAGTAATGCCATCTCTTGTTGATGTCACATGCTGTCTGCAGAAAGACGTTTCTGTCGCAGCTAGTGCCCTCACTAGAGTGTCTGTTGTTGTTCCTAGTGTTCCAGATGGTGATAACATCCTAGTTGACAGTGATTCTTGCAAAGTAAAAGGTCTATTTGTTGAACCATCCTTACATGTTGTAAGAGATAGTACGATCCATTTCTTCCTAGCTAACACTTCTGGTCACAGTGTTCGTCTCAGAGCAAATACCAATCTTGTTGACCTTGTTCACTATCCTTACCCTGTTCAGGTAGAGGATGAGTTGTCACCTGACCAGTGGGTCGGTGCTATTTCTACCGGGGAGACCTCATCCACTTCACTGGATCAATCTGTTCCACCAGTTGAGGAGAAAGACTTAGCTCCCACTGACTTCCCAGATGAAGTCAAGTGTTTGTTGACTCTGTTGAACAAACGTCGTAAAGCCATTGCCTTACCAGGTGAGAAGATGGGTATAACGAACTTATTGTCCCATCATATTCCACTTGAACCTGCATACAGAATGCCTCATTCACAAGTTGCTGTTGCAGAAGAATTGATCAATCAAATGCTTGATGATGGAGTTATTGCACCTAGCAATTCACCTTGGAATGCTCCCTTGATCCTAGTACCTAAGAAGGATGGTACTTGGCGCCCAGTGATTAGGAAGTTAAATGCGAAAACTATCCCAGATCGCTTCCCACTTCCTGTACTGGGTGATCTTTTACGTAACATCGGAGATAACAAAGTCTTTTCAACCCTGGATTTGTTACAAGGGTTTTGGCAAGTCCCTCTTCACGAGGACAGCCAAGAGCTAACTGCATTCTCCACTCCTACAGGTCATTATCACTTCCTCCGTATGGCGTTTGGATTACAATCCTCCCCTATCACGTTCTCAAGGCTAATGACTAATATCTTTAGAGGTCTCATAGGTAATGCACTTATGGAGTACTTAGATGACGTAATCGTCATGTCTAAAGACGTGGATACACACTTGAAGAGACTTGATGTAGTACTTGGTAAGCTTGAAGAAGCCAATTTAAAGATCAAACTGTCTAAATGTCAATTTTTCAGATCAGAAATTAAGTTTCTTGGTCACGTAGTCACTCCTAGAGGGGTTACGACTGACCAAAGTAAAGTAACTGCAGTACTAAATTTTCCAACACCCAAAACTGCTGATGCCGTAAGATCCTTTGTGGGCTTAGCAGGTTTTTATAGATCTTTCATTGCCAATTTTTCTTCCATAGCTGCTCCTCTAACTGAGTTGCTTAAGAAAGATGCTCCTTTTGTTTGGACCTTCCGTCAAGAAAGAGCATTCCAAACTCTAAAAGAAAAACTAACATCTGCTCCAATTTTGAAATTTCCAGATTTTTCTAAGCCCTTCTATCTGACAACTGATGCTAGTTCTATTGGCATAGGTGCCGTACTAGCTCAGAAGACTGATGGCAAGTACAACGCAGTTGCATTTGCTAGCCGAGTCCTTACGAAGGCTGAACATAATTATACAGTAACTGAGCAAAAAGCTTTAGCAATAGTATGGTCTTTAAAGCACTTCCGAGACATTATTTATCAGTACTCTGTTCATGTCTTGACAGACCATGCTCCACTGATACCTTTATTCCAGAACAAACAACCTACTGGAAGGTTAGCCAGATGGACCTTGACTATCCAAGAGTTCAATCCCACCTTTGAACACTTACCTGGCAAGTCAAATGTAGTCGCAGATGCCTTATCGCGACATGTTAGTATAGTAACTGCAGACCCTCCATTTAGTGCTGAAGATGTAAAGCTCTCAGTAGTAGTACCAGTTCCTAGTAACCAGTTACCAGTAACCAGTGTACCAGTAGATGACTCACTACCAACCGTCTGTGTGAATCATTGACTGTATTCATATTGCTGCTGACCATAGCAGGATTTCAACCACCCTCACCCGTAGGCACTCATGAGTCAGTCAAGATAGAGAGCAGAGAGAGGCAGGTCGGCTGTTGGCACTTTCCATACTTCCCGTTATATATTATATGTACTACCAGCCTACATGAGTATTCTTACCCTATCCACGTATCGAAAACCCACATGACACAGGGACTCTTCTGTACCTGCCAGAGTGCCGTCATCCAGGTACCAGATATTGAGCTCACTGTGTAGGCTGGAAGTTAGTTCTCTTACTGCCAAGCAGAAGAGAAGTGGAGCAAGTGGGTCACCCTGCTGAACACCCTCTGATGATTGAATTTCATGTTCTCCAAACAAAAGAATTGAAGGTTTGCTGTAGCCAGCTAAAATGAAGGGAAAAAGACTGGGGAACCGATCCCAAACAGCTGGCAAAACAGCATCTCTCTTCACCATATTAAAGGCATTTCTAAAATCAAGTTTGACTATGGCCTTGTTTTCTGGTAGGTCCCTGATGTAGGCCCTTGCGGCATGAGCTGCAGCTTCACTGCCTTGAGAGACCCCAAAGCCCAGTTGGTGTGGCTGGAGTAAAGTGGCAGCTTCTAGGCGAATGTTTCTCACTGCTGCTTTGGCAACGAGACGGCGAAGAGTGTTTCCAACTGCAATGGGTCTGATTCCCCCATCCCTCTTCTTCAAAGCACATATTGAGGCTCCAAAAAAGAAAGGTTTAATTTCTTCTGGGATTCGCCCAGCCAGGCAATTGACGAAAGTTGTTAACTCAGTGAGAAGAATTGATGCAGATTCACCGAGTACTGGATTTACCATCTCTTTGAGGTGCTGAGGTCGAATTCCAGTGTA
Organism: Cherax quadricarinatus; assembly: GCF_038502225.1. Taxonomy (NCBI): domain Eukaryota; kingdom Metazoa; phylum Arthropoda; class Malacostraca; order Decapoda; family Parastacidae; genus Cherax; species Cherax quadricarinatus. The sequence continues at coordinate 22,606,396 of NC_091299.1, forward strand.
ACCTCCTGCAGATCCTGCTGGAAATGACGCGATCGCCTTATAGACTTCCGATTCTGGCAAAATTAATTGTTCAGTAATGGGGTCTTCCTTTGGGTTGTCGTTGATGGCTATGGTGTCCCTGGTTGGATGCTTGTCTCTTAGTGCTTGGGCCGTGGTCTCATCCTTGGGGGCTACAGTGTCGTCACTTGTAATTATTCTTATTGCTCCCACTGTGTTACCTTCATCGATTTTTTTGCTAACCTGTGCACAAATTTTCTCGTTTTCAGTGGGACTTTCCTTGGGTCTACCTCTTTGATTCCTGCGATAATGGTACACAAATGGGGCAGTTCTTGGGTAGTTGCACACTGCCTTGATAACTGACGTGGTTAGCAGTTTGCCTCGTCTTTCAGGAACTGCAAGACAGACATTGCCGAACAAGAGTAGGTTGCGCCATGCTTGGATGGTGCCTCGGGCTTCTAAGTTGGTGGAACCTCCATTCACCCGCTTAAGGTCTGTGAATTTCCCTGCTGCATATGGGCGAGCCGCTTTAGGGATGTGGGATAGTGTACTGCTAGCAGTGGATTTGAATGCCAGCAGAAGGTTATCGCAAATGACGAGGTTGCCATAGGAATTGTCATCTGCCTGTGGAGGCTGTGGGCTGCTCTCTGCTGGGGGCATATGTGATCCTGCACACCCATTGTGTGCACGAATGCGGCCATCCCTGTTGCGTGCTCGAAACTCTCCACACACCTGACATGTGCCTCTTCTTTCATTGCTTCGAAACTCTCCACACACCTGACATGTGCCTCTTCTTTCATTGTTTCCCTGGCTTTGTGGCTGGCTGGCTTCATCATCTGCCATACCTCAAACTGTGTGGTAAGCCCAGGCTGAAGGGAAAATGGCGCATGGCACATACCGCATGTGGTCCATGGTGGTGGTGGGGGGAGGAGAGGGGTCTCCCGTCCTTGTGGTGGGCAGTGGAAGAAAGGGAGGAGTGGAAGATGTGTGATGAGGCGGAGTAGGGCACTCATTCCCTCCCAGGACAAGTCACTATACACCACAATGCTCTGTGCACATGTTACTATACACCACTATGCTCTGTGCACAGCCCCCACTGTCAACGACACACTGCTATACGCTACACATGCTATGCTCATATATATATTTATATATATATATATATATATATATATATATATATATATATATATATATATATATATATATATATATATATATATATATATATATATATATATATATATATATAAACAGGGTAACAGGCACGAAGCAGTTTTTAAAGCAGCTTCTTAGTCTGGGTTCTACTTTCTTGTGAGAGATGACTTTCCTGGGAGACTGTGTAGAGTTATTCATGACTGCTCGAGTCAGTGACATTAGTTGGCTAATGGTGCTTCAAGTGTAGCAGCTATACGAGGCTCACTAAGGCTCCAACTAACCTTTTCACCCACAGACAAGAACACTGTATTCCCTGAAACGGTGATTAAAGCAAACTCTCAGTGTATATACGCTGAGAGAGAAATACGCCTGTGTGTGTGTGTGTGTGTGTGTGTGTGTGTGTGTGTGTGTGTGTGTGTGTGTGTGTGTGTGTGTGTGTGTGTCAGTGAGCCACTGTTTGAACAAGTAGAGGCGAGTGCGTCGCATCAATGAACAACCTGAACGATACTGAACGAAGCTGCTGTTCGGGCATATCTTGTAGTTGAACTTTCTTACAGTGAACACGTAAACTCTCTCCTGACCTCCATGTGCACCAGTAAGTATGTATCTCAATGAACACACGGTCGTATGTGTCTGTCTCGATGTACATTCAGAAGTGTACACCTGTCATTCTGTCTGCGCTGACAGTATACTTTAATCTTCATTATGAGGTATTATTAACGATAGAGGTGATTATAGCCTTAATTACGCACATTTTGTCGAAATAACCTATTTAGAAATAACCAATTTAGAAGTGTTATAAAATGAATGTTCTACATAGTAACTGTATTTTAGCGAGTTCTGCGATGTTCTAACGAGTGTACTGATGTTGTAGCAAATGTCCTAGTGATTGTTTTGGTACTCTAGCGAGTGTAGTGCTGGTGTAATGTCTTCTAGTGAATATTCTAGTGAGCGTCTTGGTGCTCTCGCGAGTGTTCTGGTGTTCTCGCGGATGTTCTCATGATTTTGATAATCTACCGAGAGTTCTAGTTCCGGAGTTCTAGAGAGTGTCCAGTGTTCTTCTGCTTTAGCTAGTGGTCGGTGTTCTAGCGAGTGTTCCTGCAGGCATCGCTAGTACTGATACACACCAACACCTGCAACATTTGGACCACACGGCTCTGTATTTCTAAGTCTTCGAGTACAAATCTTTCCCTTCCACTCATAAGCGATTTTTTTAGTAGTAAAACAAATATTTATAATGAATGTTGGAGTCTTGCGAATGATGCCGTGCTGGCAGCGTCCATGATGACTCGTGTTGACGCACAGATTTTTACTTGGTTATATTGAGGAATGAGGCTGCCTGGCCTATCACTTTACACGAGAAACCTCACGGGGAATAGAGATCTTTAGCTCAAGATCTTTCGCACTCTCGTGCGTCTTCAGGAGCTATGCAATGTTGCAAGACTAGCAACAGGTACGAGGGGAAATTCTGTGAGGCAAGACAGACGTGTCAGTGGCAGCCAATATCACAGAGAATACTGTCAGATGGGCCGCCTCATTGTGACTGTTTTCTAACAAGACGCCTATTGGGTGCTAGTATTGTTGAGTGTGTGCGCTCACCTAGTTGTGGTTGCAGGGGTCGATTCATAGCTCCTGGCCCCGCCTCTTCACTGGCCGCTAATGGGTCACTCCCTGCACCATTAGCTTTATCATGCCTCTACTTAAAGCTATGCATGGATCCTGCCTCCACTACATCGCCTCCCAAACTATTCCACTTCCTGACTACTCTGTGACTGAAGAAATACTTCCTAACATCCCTGTGGTGTGTGTGCATGTGTGTGTATTAGTTACCAGTTGTCAAAGGCACTTTTTGATAGAGACTTGGCCTGATGCTTATAGTTTGTTTTGTTTGTGTGTTTGTTTATCAAGGTGTGCTTCGTGGTGTCAAGATCCAGTTCCTGACCCCAATCTCTTAACCCATATATAGCCCTATCATGAAGCTGTGTATGCATACACTATGTGTATGTGTGCGTTTTTCTTGGTGTTATAAGTTTGTGTTTTTTTGTTTGTTTTAATTTGCGTATGTTGATGTGTTGTTTTTATAGCAGGGTAGTTTAATGTGTTTTTTTGTGGTCTGGTGCTCTGTGAGGATGGTGATATTATAAGTAAAACAGAAGCAGGAATATGTAGCAGGAACAGTACTAGCAGCAGGAGCAGCAGCAGTAGTATCAGCAGCAGCAGTAGTATCAGCAGCAGCAGTAGTATCAGCAGCAGCAGTAGTATCAGCAGCAGCAGTAGTATCAGCAGCAGCAGCAGTAGTATCAGCAGCAGCAGCAGCAGTAGTATCAGCAGCAGCAGTAGTATCAGCAGCAGCAGCAGTAGTATCAGCAGCAGCAGTAGTATCAGCAGCAGCAGCAGTAGTATCAGCAGCAGCAGCAGCAGTAGTATCAGCAGCAGCAGCAGTAGTATCAGCAGCAGCAACAGTAGTATCAGCAGCAGCAGTAGTATCAGCAGCAGCAACAGTAGTATCAGCAGCAGCAGTAGTATCAGCAGCAGCAACAGTAGTATCAGCAGCAGCAACAGTAGTATCAGCAGCAGCAACAGTAGTATCAGCAGCAGTAGTATCAGCAGCAGCAACAGTAGTATCAGCAGCAGTAGTATCAGCAGCAGCAACAGTAGTATCAGCAGCAGCAACAGTAGTATCAGCAGCAGTAGTATCAGCAGCCGCGGCGGTGGTATCGGCAGCGGCAGTGGTATCCGGCACGGTGGTATCAGCGGCGGCGGTGGTGGTATCGGCGGCAGTGGTATCAGCGGCGCAGCGGTAGGTATCGGCAGCAGCAACGGTGGTATAAGCGGCAGCAGCGGTAGTATCAGCAGCGGCAACGGTGGTATCGGCGGCAGCATTAGGTATCAGCAAGGCGGCAAGGCGGCAGTGGTATCGGCGGCAGCAGGCGATGTATCGGCAGCGGCGCGGTGGTATCGGCAGCAGCGGTGGTATGGCGGCAGCGGTGGTATGGCGGCAGCGCGGTAGTGGTATCAGCAGCGGCAGTAGTATCCAGCAGCAGCAACGGTGGTATGGCGGCGGCAGCGGTGTATCAGCGGCAACGGTAGTATCGGCAGCGGCAACAGTAGTATCGGCAGCGGCAGCGGTGGTATGAGCGGCGGTAGGTAGCGGCGGCAGCGGCAGTGGTATCGCAGCGGCGGTGGTAATCGGCAGCGGCGGTGATATCGGCAGCGGTGGTATCGGCAGCAGCAGCGGTATCAGCGGCGGTGGTATCCAGCGGCAGTGAGTATCCGGCGGCGGTGGTAGGCAGCGGTAAGTGAGGTATCGGCGGCGGGGTGTATCAGCGGCGGCAGTAGGGTATCGCAAGGCGGCAGCGGTATCAGGCGAGCGGTGGTATCGGCGGCAGTGATGGCAGCAGCAGCGGCGGTGGTATCAGCGGCAGCGGTGGTATCAGCGGCGGCGGTGGTGTCAGCAGCGGCAGGCGGTAGTATCGGCGGCGGTGGTCAGCGGCAGCGGCGGTAGTATCCAGCGGCGGTGGTATCGGCATCGGCAGCGGCGTGGTATCGCCAGCGGCGGCGGTATCAGGCGGCAGTGGGTATCGGCGGCGGTGGTATCGGCGGCGGTGGTATCGGCAGCGGTGGCAGCGGCGGTGTGGTATCGGCGGCGGCGGTGGCAGCGGCGCGGTGGTGGTCCGGCGGCGGTGGTATCGGCGGCGGTGGTATCGGCAGCGCAGCGGCGATGGTAGTATCAGCGGCAGCGGTGGTATCAGCGGCAGCAGCAGCGGCAGCGGTGGTTATCGGCGGCGGCGTGGTATAAGCGGCAGCGGTGGTATAAGCGGCAGGCGGCAGCGGTATCGGCGGCGGTAGTATCCGGCAGCGGTGGTATCGGCGGCGGTGGTATCAGCGGCGGCAGCGGTGGTATGAAGCGGCAGCGGTATATCAGGCGGTGGTATCGGCGGCGGTGTATCGGCAGCGGTGGTGTCGGCGGCGGTAGTATCGGCGGCAGTGAGTATCAGCGGCAGCGGTAGGTGTGTATCGGCGGCGGTGGTATCAGCGGCGGTGGTATCAGCGGCAGCGGCGGCGGTGGTATCAGCGGCGGCGGTAGTATCGGCGGTAATATCAGCGGCGGTGGTATCGGCGGCGGTAGTGGCAGCAGCGGCGGTGGTATCGGCAGCGGCGGCGGTGGTATCAGCGGCGGTGGTATCAAGCGGCGTGGTATCGGCAGCGGTGGGTATGGCGGCGGCGGCGGTGGTATCGGCAGCAATGGTATGGAAGCAGCGGTGGTAGCAGCAGCAGCGGTAATATCAGCGGCAGTGAGTATCGGCGGCGTGGCATCGGCGTATTATCAGCAGCGGTGATATCGGCAGCCAGGCGGCGGTAATATCGGCAGCGGTGGTAATCGGCAGCGGTGGTATCGGCGGCAGCAGTGGTATCCCGGCGGCGGCAGCGGCGGTAGTATCGGCGGCGGTAATATCGGCGGCAGTGGTGTCGGCGGCGGTGGTATCAGCGGCGGTGGTAGCGGCAGCGGCGGAGTGGTATCAGCGGCGGTGAGTATCGGCGGCGGTGGTATCGGCAGCGGCGGCAGTGGTATCAGCGGCGGTATTATCGGCAGCGGTGGATCAGCAGCAGGCGTATATCGGCGGCGGTAATATCAGCAGCAGTGGTATCGGCGGCGGTGGTATCAGCAACAGTGGTATCGGCGCAGCGGCGGTGGTATCGGCAACAGTGGTATCCAGCGGCGGTAGTATCAGCGGCAGCGGCGTGGTATCGGCGGCAGTGGTATCGGCAGCGGTGAGTATCAGCCGGCAGTGGTATCGGCGGCGGCGGCGTAATGGCGGCAGTGGTATCGGCGGCGGTGGTATCAGCGGCGGCGGCGGTGGTATCGGCAGCGCGGTGGTATCAGCGGCGGTGGTATCAGGCGGCGGCGGTGGTATCAGCGGCGGTGGTATCGGCGCGGCAGCGGCGGCGGTGGCAGTGGTAGTGTAGTGGTCAGCGGCAGCGGTGGTGTCAGCGGCAGCGGTGGTATCCAGCGGCGGTGGTATCAGCGGCGGTGGTATCAGCGGCGGCGGCGGCGGCGTGTAGTGGCAGCAGCGGTGGTAGCGCGGTATCGGCGGCGGTGTGGCGGCAGCAGTGAGATCAGCGGCAGCAGCGGTGGTGGTAGCAAGGCAGCGGCGGTGGTAGCAGCGCAACGGCGGCGGTGGTATCGGCGGCGGCGGTGGTATAGTATCAGCAGCAGCAGCAGTAGTATCAGCAGCAGCAGCAGTAGTATCAGCAGCAGCAGCAGTAGTATCAGCAGCAGCAGTAGTATCAGCAGCAGCAGTAGTATCAGCAGCAGTAGTATCAGCAGCAGCAGTAGTATCAGCAGCAGTAGTATCAGCAGCAGCAGCAGTAGTATCAGCAGCAGCAGTAGTATCAGCAGCAGCAGTAGTATCAGCAGCAGTAGTATCAGCAGCAGCAGTAGTATCAGCAGCAGTAGTATCAGCAGCAGCAGCAGTAGTATCAGCAGCAGTAGTATCAGCAGCAGCAGCAGTAGTATCAGCAGCAGCAGTAGTATCAGCAGCAGCAGTAGTATCAGCAGCAGTAGTATCAGCAGCAGCAGTAGTATCAGCAGCAGCAGTAGTATCAGCAGCAGTAGTATCAGCAGCAGTAGTATCAGCAGCAGCAGCAGTAGTATCAGCAGCAGTAGTATCAGCAGCAGCAGGGGTTATAAGCTATGTGTTATTGTAACCATGAGAGTAGTACTGGAGATGACATCTTATCTGCCACTATCATGGCTTCATCTCTCTCCTTCATGTCCTGGGAAGGCCTCTTTTTCTCCCTCTCTCCACTCCTGACCTTTGCTTTCAAATATTCTTTAGAGCTGCTATACTGGTGTGCACTCTTTGAGTGCTACCATCTCTAGTTCATCATCATCTCCTCGCTCCCCTCTTCTCATTCATCCTATTCCCCATCATTTTCTTCCTCCTCTTCCTCTATTCTCGCATTCCTTCCCCCTCGCCTTGCTTGCTCCTCCACCCCGTCCGTCTGTACCCCCACTGACTGATTGTAGTGTTGATGCTCAGATTTGTCCCCCCTCCCCCCCAAAAAAAATAAAAAAACCACACGAGACTTGATTGGTGAGCGAGAGCTTAGGAGCCTGTGATTCCTATGTCTAACACTTCTAAACAATAATCATAATACGTTATTAGGCTTGCGTCTGGGAGAATTTTTGGACTGAGTCTTGGTGTGTCAGTTGGGTTGTTGGGACGAGTGGTAGCGGAGGAAAACGCTTGTAAACTGTTATATCGGGCGTTATTATTGGTGGATAGGGAGGTGAGTGCTAGGAGGGCCTGCGAGGAAGCAGGAAGCTGTCCTGAGCTTGGCAGGACGTGTCATCCTCATTCCTTGGGAATACGCAGTCTTAACATGATTCTTTGAAGGTTGAGACTCAAGGATGCCAGTCTCACACATGGACACCTGCTAGCAGGTGTTCTACTTGCAGGTGTTCTACTTGCAGGTGTTCTACTTGCAGGTGTTCTACTTGCAGGTGTTCTACCTCAATCTGTGCCACTCGTTGCCTGGTTCATATATTTACAGTGACTCCACGTTTAAGGACCTTCACGTTTAGTTACGATCTCCATGGTCTACCTGGAGGGTATTCCGGGGATCAACACCCCCGGGGTCCGGTCCATGACCAGGCCTCCCAGTGGATCAGGGCCTGATCAACCAGGCTGTTACTGCTGGCCGCACGTAGTCCAACGTACGAACCACAGGCCGGCTGATCCGGCACTGACTTTAAGTATCTGTCCAGCTTCCTCATGAAGGCAGCCAGGGGTCTACTGGCAATTCCCCTTATGGCTGGTGGGAGGCAGTTGAACAGTCTTGGGCCCCGGACACTTATTGTGGGTTCTTTTAGTGTACTTATGGCTCTCCTACTTTTCACTGGGGGTGTGGTGCACCGCCTGCCAAGTCTTTTACTTTCATAGGGAGTAATTTCTGTGTGCAGATTAGGATCAAGTCCCTCCAGGATCTTCCAGGTGTAGATTATGATGTATCTCTCTCGCCTGCGCTCCAGTGAGTACAAGTCAAGTCTGCTAAGGCTGATGCGAACTTTAAGCTCGACATTTTAACTAATGTTTTTTTCAATGTTACTGGTCATATTAACTTGTATGAACGTTAATTAATGTCTGGGTGTGGTAATGTGTGAATGTTTGAGCGAGTCTATCCTCTTTAACAACGGACCATTGAACGATGCCCTTCCTCACATTCGCCACTCTCCCTCCCCCCCCCCAATCGTTTCACTCCCACTCATGTCACTCTCACTCACGTCAGTCCCACTTGTCACTCTTCCCGACAGTCCTCTTCCAATTTCCCCCAGTCACCTTACAGTAATTGTAATACAACTCTCATCAGACGGAAGATCGGATAAGCACACTGAGGTGCAGTTAGCACACTGAGGTGCAGTTAGCACACTGAGGTGCAGTTAGCACACTGAGGTGCAGTTAGCACACTGAGGTGCAGTTAGCACAATGAGGTGCAGTTAGCACACTGAGGTGCAATTAGCACACTGAGGTGCAGCTAACACACTGAGGTGCAGTTAGCACACTGAGGTGCAGTTAGCACACTGAGGTGCAGCTAACACACTGAGGTGCAGTTAGCACACTGAGGTGCAGTTAGCACACTGAGGTGCAGTTAGCACACTGAGGTGCAGCTAACACACTGAGGTGCAATTAGCACACTGAGGTGCAGCTAACACACTGAGGTGCAGTTAGCACACTGAGGTGCAGTTAGCACACTGAGGTGCAGCTAACACACTTAACATGAATGACACACATTAACTGCATAACATCAGCAACATGCACGTAGTGTTGGTGCACGTAGTGTTGGTGCACGTAGTGTTGGTGCACGTAGTGTTGGTGCACGTAGTGTTGGTGCACGTAGTGTTGGTGCAAGTAGTGTTGGTGTACGTAGTGTTGGTGCAAGTAGTGTTGGTGCACGTAGTGTTAGTGCAAGTAGTGTTGGTGCACGTAGTGTTGGTGCAAGTAGTGTTGGTGTACGTAGTGTTGGTGCACGTAGTGTTGGTGCAAGTAGTGTTGGTGTACGTAGTGTTGGTGCATGTAGTGTTGGTGCAAGTAGTGTTGGTGCACGTAGTGTTGGTGCACGTAGTGTTGGTGCAAGTAGTGTTGGTGCAAGTAGTGTTGGTGCAAGTAGTGTTTGTGCACGTAGTGTTGGTGCAAGTAGTGTTGGTGCAAGTAGTGTTGGTGTACGTAGTGTTGGTGGACGTAGTGTTGGTGCAAGTAGTGTTGGTGCAAGTAGTGCTGGTGTACGTAGTGTTTGTGCACGTAGTGTTGGTGCAAGTAGTGTTGGTGCACGTAGTGTTGGTGCACATAGTGTTGGTGCAAGTAGTGTTGGTGCAAGTAGTGTTTGTGCACGTAGTGTTGGTGCAAGTAGTGTTGGTGCAAGTAGTGTTGGTGTACGTAGTGTTGGTGCACGTAGTGTTGGTGCAAGTAGTGCTGGTGTACGTAGTGTTTGTGCACGTAGTGTTGGTGCAAGTAGTGTTGGTGCAAGTAGTGTTTGTGCACGTAGTGTTGGTGCAAGTAGTGTTGGTGCAAGTAGTGTTGGTGTACATAGTGTTTGTGCACGTAGTGTTGGTGCAAGTAGTGCTGGTGTACGTAGTGTTGGTGCACGTAGTGTTGGTGCAAGTAGTGTTGGTGCACGTAGTGTTGGTGCACGTAGTGTTGGTGCAAGTAGTGTTGGTGCAAGTAGTGCTGGTGTACGTAGTGTTGGTGCAAGTAGTGCTGGTGTACGTAGTGTTGGTGCACGTAGTGTTGGTGCAAGTAGTGTTGGTGCAAGTAGTGTTGGTGCAAGTAGTGTTGGTGTACATAGTGTTTGTGCACGTAGTGTTGGTGCAAGTAGTGCTGGTGTACGTAGTGTTGGTGCAAGTAGTGTTTGTGCAAGTAGTGTTTGTGCACGTAGTGTTGGTGCACGTAGTGTTGGTGCACGTAGTGTTGGTGCACGTAGTGTTGGTGCAAGTAGTGTTGGTGCAAGTAGTGTTGGTGCAAGTAGTGTTGGTGCAAGTAGTGTTGGTGCAAGTAGTGTTGGTGCAAGTAGTGTTGGTGCAAGTAGTATTGGTGCAAGTAGTGTTGGTGCAAGTAGTGTTGGTGCAAGTAGTGTTGGTGTACGTAGTGCTGGTGTACGTAGTGTTGGTGCACGTAGTGTTGGTGCATGTAATGTTGTGCATAGTGTTGGTGCACGTAGTGTTAGTGCACGTAGTGTTGGTGCACGTAGTGTTCGTGCACGTAGTGTTAGTGCACGTAGTGTTGGTGCACGTAGTGTTGGTGCACGTAGTGTTGGTGCATGTAGTGTTGGTGCACACAGTGTTAGTGCACGTAGTGTTGGTGCACGTAGTGTTGGTGCACGTAGTGTTGGTGCACACAGTGTTAGTGCACGTAGTGTTAGTGCACGTAGTGTTGGTGCACGTAGTGTTGGTGCACGTAGTGTTGGTGCATGTAGTGTTGGTGCACACAGTGTTGGTGCACGTAGTGTTGGTGCACGTAGTGTTGGTGCATGTAGTGTTGGTGCACACAGTGTTAGTGCACGTAGTGTTGGTGCACGTAGTGTTGGTGCACGTAGTGTTGGTGCACGTAGTGTTGGTGCATGTAGTGTTGGTGCACACAGTGTTAGTGCACGTAGTGTTGGTGCACGTAGTGTTGGCGCACGTAGTGTTGGTGCACGTAGTGTTGGTGCACGTAGTGTTGGTGCATGTAGTGTTGGTGCACAGTGTTAGTGCACGTAGTGTTAGTGCACGTAGTGTTGGTGCACGTAGTGTTGGTGCATGTAGTGTTGGTGCACAGTGTTAGTGCATGTAGTGTTGGTGCACGTAGTGTTGGTGCACACAGTGTTAGTGCACGTAGTGTTGGTGCACAGGGTTAGTGCACGTAGTGTTAGTGCACGTAGTGTTGGTGCACGTAGTGTTGGTGCACGTAGTGTTGGTGCACGTAGTGTTGGTGCACAGTGTTAGTGCACGTAGTGTTGGTGCACGTAGTGTTGGCGCACGTAGTGTTGGTGCACGTAGTGTTGGTGCACAGTGTTAGTGCACGTAGTGTTGGTGCACGTAGTGTTGGCGCACGTAGTGTTGGTGCACGTAGTGTTGGTGCACGTAGTGTTGGTGCACGTAGTGTTGGTGCACAGTGTTAGTGCATGTAGTGTTAGTGCACGTAGTGTTGGTGCACGTAGTGTTGGTGCATGTAGTGTTGGTGCACAGTGTTAGTGCACGTAGTGTTAGTGCACGTAGTGTTGGTGCACGTAGTGTTGGTGCACACAGTGTTAGTGCATGTAGTGCACCATGATCTACTTACAGATAAGTAAGAACAACGAAGACGAGTGAAACCGAACCAAAAATTAGTGGAAACTGAACACAGTGTACAGACACACTGCTGTGACACAGACCGACACAGTGTACAGACACACTGCTGTGGCACAGACCGACACAGTGTACAGACACACTGCTGTGGCACAGACCGACACAGTGTACAGACATACTGCTGTGACACAGACCAACACAGTGTACAGACACACTGCTGTGACACAGACCAACACAGTGTACAGACACACTGCTGTGGCACAGACCGACACAGTGTACAGACACACTGCTGTGACACAGACCAACACAGTGTACAGACACACTGCTGTGACACAGACCAACACAGTGTACAGACACACTGCTGTGACACAGACCAACTCTGGTCAACACAGACTGAGGCAGAAAAACAAATGATAATGGATGGGAAAACACTGGTAAACGTTAAAATATACTTGTTCAGTCCAAGAGTAGTGTAAACATGCCAACTGGGGCGCTTAATGGAGGTAAAAATGTATACATACACAGTGTCATGATAGGGCACGCAGAGCACAAGCAAGAGACTAAGATGGTCGATTAATAAGAAGAGACTTGGCCAGAAACTGGATCTTGACACCTGAAGGCACACCTTGATGATCACACATGTACGTACCACACATATACATACCACACACATACATACATAGTACACATACATACATAGCACACATACATACATAAAACACACAAACATACACAATTTCTTAATTACACATAATGATCCCCCTTAATTTTTAATGGGATTGACTGGTAAGCCAGCGGAAGGCCTCGGTCAGAAGACCAAAAGTTGCAGCTGTGGGTCATCATATAACTAAGACCCGCGTCAGGAAACACTTGTCCTGTTTCCTAAGAAACTTTATTATGTAAAGAAACTTAAATTTTTAGTTAGGTACGCTCCTGGTGCTTTTGAAGGTGTTGACCTCCAGCACCTGGACCTCTTGATAGCGTTGAGCTGTGGCTCCTGGGTCACTTAGTGGCATTCAGGTGCAATTCTCGTGCGTCTTGATAGCTGGAAGGTATGAACACTATTCCTCTTGCGTCCATTGAGGTAGAGTGGGCTGGGGTTGTGTAATACAGGGAACATCTTCTCCGGGTCACAATGCCACTGAAACACAACTAGTCCAAAATCTGGTCCCAGGAGCTGTATAAAACTCGTCCCCTGTAATCACAGAGTTAGCCTCTGCACGACTCCAGCACTGTGGCTCAGGGACACTGGCACCCTCTGGCTCCGGTGGTGCCCCGGTGGTACTCTGACCCTGGGGGTGCCCTGGGGGTACCCTGGGGGTACCCTAGGGGTACCCTGACCCTCACAGTGAAGGGATCTGTTATCAGTTTTAAGAGGCTCTTTGAGGCAGAGACTCTTTTGATCGGAATCTGCAGGAAAACTCAAAGGTGTTTGTTTTCTTAGCGGTTTAGAGCTTAGATATATATAATTAATAACTGGTGAGGAAATTCTCTCTCTCTCTCTCTCTCTCTCTCTCTCTCTCTCTCTCTCTCTCTCTGGAAGGTGGACAGTCTCCCATCATGCCAGGTCTGACACACGACCCCTGCAACCACAAATAGGTGAGTGTACACAGTGTTATACTGATGGTGTGACATTTGGTTTTTCATACCCAGGGAGGCACGAGTCTTCTTCCTTTCTTCCTGGGCAGACTAAAGGATACCTCCCTCCTGGGCAGACTAAAGGATACCTCCCTCCTGGGTGGGCCAAGGGATGCCTCCCTCTTGGGTGGGCCAAGGGATACCTCCCTCCTGGATAGACTAAAGGATGCCTCCTGGGCAGACAAGGGATACCTTGAAGGTCCTGCACTGCCTCCAACACATCGCTGTCTCCCTGGAAGGGGAAGCAGAGCCCCTGCCCCTGCCCCAGCCCCCTGCCCCTGCCCCAGCCCCTGCCCCAGCCCCCTGCCCCTGCCTGCCCACTACTCACATTACTAACAATCCTACACCAATGTTGACTTTTTTTATCAGTCTCTGACAGCCATTAAATTGTGGATATTTATAGTTGTTACCGAAGTAGCTTTATCACTGGTCCCAGCAGCAGTTGTTGCTGTGATCACTGCTGCTGTCACCACCACCAGCTGCTCTGGTCACTACTTCCATTTAGCAACTGGTGCTGTGGGCACTGTCGCCACCATCAGCAGGTGGTGCTGTGGGCACTGTCGCCACCATCAGCAGGTGGTGCTGTGGTCACCACCGCTAGCTACCTGGAGTCTACCTGAAGGGTATTCCGGGGATCAACGTCCCCGCCGACCGATCCACGACCAGGGCTTCCGGTGGATCAGGGCCTGATCAACAAGGCTGTTACTGCTAGCCGCACGTAGTCTAACGTACGAACCACAGCCCGGCTGATCCGGCACAGAGTTTAAGTATCTGTCCAGCTCCCTCTTGAAGGTAGCCAGAGGTCTATTGGTAATTCTCCGTATGCATGGTGGGAGGCTGTTGAACAGTCTTGGGCCCCAGACACTTATTGTGTTTTCTCTTAGTTTAACAATGACGCCCCTACTTTTCATTGGGGGTATTTTGCACTGCCTGCCCAGTCTTTGACTTTCGTAGGGAGTGATTTCTGTGTGTAGATTAGGGACCATTACTTCTAGGATTTTCCAAGTGTTGATTATGATGTACCTCTCTCGCCTGCGTTCCAACGAGTACAAGTCAAGTCTACAGTCACTCGTCAACTGCCAGCTGTTATCCCCTTCGTTGCCACTATCATCATTGTTGCCGGGTCGTGTCTTAAGTGAAGTCTTCGCTGTGAACGCCTTCTTTATATCTGAACATGGTACAGTAGAGAACATATCCTCAGTGAGGGGTGACCTACTTGAACAACTTAGGTATGTGACTGTTGTTTGAGACCAGGAAGTGAGCTTATTGTCAGACTGTGAGAAACCTGTGCTCTAGTTCACTAATGGGTAGGTAGACACTTCTGGGTCAATTTCAAATTACGGAAAAGGTGGAGTAGAACCTATGGCGAGTGAATCCTAAAAGTCTCGCAAGAAATCCTAATTTCTCACATTTAGTGTGAACATTAGGTCTAGTTAATTGTTCATTAGGTAAGGCGTGTAGCAAGAATTTCTTTACTAAGAACTTGATGCAATGAGTTATTTGGGTCAGTCATCTCCTCTTACCCAACTACACTCATCTTCACTCACCCAGCACCTCACTCACCTCTCACACATGGCTCACCCACCCTCATCCACCTCTCACACAATGCTCACCCACCCTCACCCACCTCTCTTACAAGGCTTACCCACCCTCATCCACCTCTCACACAATGCTCACCCACCCTCACTCACCTCTCACTCACCTCTCACACATGGCTCACCCACCCTCATCCACCTTTCACACAAGGTTCACCCACCCTCACCCACCTTTCACACAAGGTTCACCCACCCTCACCCACCTTTCACACAAGGTTCACCCACCCTCACCCACCTCTCACACAAGGCTCACCCACCCTCACCCACCTCTCACACATGGCTCACCCACCCTCACCTACCTCTCACACAAGGCTCACTCACCCTCACCCATCTCTCACACAATGCTCACCCACCCTCACCCACCTCTCACAAGGTTCACCCACCCTCACCCAGATGTAATATACACAGACTTTGCAAAAGCATTTGACAAATGCGATCATGGCGTAATAGCCCATAAAATACGTGCTAAAGGAATAACTGGGAAAGTGGGGAGATGGATCTTCAACTTCCTAACAAATCGAACACAAAGAGTAGTGGTCAACAGAGTGAAATCGGAGGCTGCCATAGTGAAGAGCTCTGTTCCACAAGGCACAGTACTCGCCCCCATCTTATTCCTTATCCTCATATCAGACATAGACAGAGATATACACCACAGCACCGTATCATCGTTTGCGGATGATATTAGGATCTGCATGAGGCTGTCATCTGCTGAGGACGCGGTTAACCTCCAAGAAGATATAAACAAAGTTTTCCAGTGGGCAACGGTAAACAATATGATGTTCAATGAGGACAAATTCCAACTACTCCGTTATGGAAAACTGGAGGAGATAATAACTAGAACAGAGTATACTACTGACTCCGGCCATACAATAGAGCGGAAAAATAATGTAAGGGACCTGGGAGTAGTAATGTCTGAGGATCTCACTTTCAAGGATCACAACAGTGCCACGATCGCACGTGCAAAGAAAATGATAGGATGGATAATGAGAACTTTCAAAACGAGACCCCTCAAGGAAGGTTCCTTGATGTTGGTGAGGGGCTCTTGATTTAGGGAATTGGATCTGTGCTCCAGTTCCCCGAATTAAGCCTGAATGCCTTCCACATCCCCCCCCATCCAGGCGCTGTATAATCCTCCGGGTTTAGCGCTTCCCCCTTGATTATAATAATAATAATAATCAAAACGAGAGATGCCAAGCCAATGATGATCCTTTTCAAATCACTTGTTCTCTCTAGGCTGGAATACTGCTGTACATTAACATCTCCATTCAAAGCAGGTGAAATCGCAGATCTAGAGAGTGTACAGAGATCCTTTACTGCACGTATAAGTTCTGTCAAGCACCTTAACTACTGGGAACGCTTGGAAGCACTTGACTTGTACTCGTTGGAACGCAGGAGGGAGAGATATATCATAATCTACACTTGGAAAATCTTGGAAGGAATGGTCCCAAATCCACACACAGAAATCACTCCCTACGAAAGTAAAAGACTGGGCAGGCGATGCAAAATGCCCCCAATAAAAAGTAGGGGCGCCATTGGTACACTAAGGGAAAACACCATAAGTGTCTGGGGCCCAAGACTGTTCAACAGCCTCCCATCAAGCATTAGGAGAATTGCCAATAAACCCCTGGCTGCCTTCAAGAGAGAGCTGGACAGATACCTAAAGTCAGTGCCGGATCAGCCGGGCTGTGGCTCGTACGTTGGACTGCGTGCGGCCAGCAGTAACAGCCTAGTTGATCAGGCCCTGATCCATCGGGAGGCCTGGTCATGGACCGGGTCGCGGGGGCGTTGATCCCCGGAATTACCTCCAGGTAACCTCTCACACAAGGCTCACCCACCCTCACCCACCTCTCACACAAGGCTCACCCACCCTCACCCACCTCTCACACAAGACTCACCCACCCTCACCCACCTTTCACACAAGGTTCACCCACCTCTCACCCACCTCTCACACAAGGCTCACCCACCCTCACCCACCTCTCACACAAGGCTCACCCACCCTCACCCACCTTTCACACAAGGTTCACCCACCTCTCGCCCACCTCTCACACAAGGCTCACCCACCCTCACCCACCTCTCACACAAGGCTCACCCACCCTCACCTACCTCTCACACAAGGCTCACCCACCCTCACCTACCTCTCACACAAGGCTCACCCACCCTCACCCACCTCTCACACAAGGCTCACCCACCCTCACCCACTTCTCACACACCTCTCACCCACCCTCACCCACCTCTCACACAAGGCTCGCCCACCCTCACCCACCTCTCACACAAGGCTCACCCACCCCTCACCCACCCTCACCTTCCTCTCACACATTGATCACCCACCCTCACCCACCTCTCACACAAGACTCACCCACCCTCACCCACCTCTCACACAAGGCTCACCCACCTCTCGCACAAGGCTCACCCACTCCTCACCCACCCTCACCTACCTCTGACACATTGCTCACCCACCCTCTGGTGGCCTGGTGGTTAACGCTCTCGCTTCACACGGTGAGGGCCTGGGTTCGATTCCCAGCCAGAGTAGAAACATTGGACGTGTTTCTTTCCACCTGTTGTCTATGTTCCCCATCAGTAAAATGGGTACCTGGGTGTTAGTCGACTGGTGTGGGTCGCATCCTGGGACACTGACCTAAGGAGGCCTGGTCACAGACCGGGCCGCGGGGGCGTTGACCCCCGGAACTCTCTCCATGTAAACTCCATGTAAAGCACAGTACTCGAACCCTCACCCATCTCTTACACAAGGCTCACCCACCCTCGCCCACCTCTCACACAAGGCTCACCCACCCCTCACCCACCCTCACCTACCTCTTGACACATTGCTCACCCACCCTCACCCATCTCTTACACAAGGCTCACCCACCCTCACCCACCTCTCACACAAGGTTCACCCACCCTCACCCTCCTCTCTCACAAGGCTCACCCACCCTCACCCACCTCTCACAAGGCTCACCCACCCTCACCCACCTCTCACACAAGGCTCACCCACCCTCACTCACCTCTCACACAAGGCTCACCCACCCCTCACCCACCTCTCACACATTGCTCACCCACCCTCACCCATCTCTTACACAAGGCTCACCCACCCTCGCCCACCTCTCTCACATGGTTCACCCACCTCTCACATGGTTCACCCACCCTCGTCCACCTCTCACACATGGTTCACCCACCCTCACCCACCTCTCTCACATGGTTCACCCACCTCTCACATGGTTCACCCACCCTCGTCCACCTCTCACACATGGTTCACCCACCCTCACCCACCTCTCTCACATGGTTCACCCACCCTCGCCCACCTCTCACACATGGTTCACCCACCCTCGCCCACCTCTCACACATGGTTCACCCACCCTCACCCACCTCTCTCACATGGTTCACCCACCTCTCACACATGGTTCACCCACCGTCACCCACCTCTCACACATGGTTTACCCACCTCTCACCCACCCACTTACCCTCACTCTCTCACAAGTGGGTGGATGGCTCAATCTTGTTGTGTGTGTGTGGTCAAGTGCCGCCCCCTCCCTCCCTCCCTCCCTCCCTCCATCCCTCCCTCCATCCCTCCCCCTCCCTCCATCCCTCCCCCTCCCTCCCTCCCTCCCTCCCTCCCTCCCTCCCTCCCTCCATCCCTCCCTCCATCCCTCCCTCCCTCCATCCCTCCCTCCCACCCTCCGTTAACAACCATCTCGTGTCTCCTGTCTTCACTTTCTCTCTCTCTCCCTCTCCCCCCCCCTCTCTCTCTCTCTCTCTCTCTCTCTCTCTCTTACACAAGGTTTGACAAGGTTAAGGATCCCTAGCTTTATTGACAAGCTAAGAGCTGTTACCTACATCAGCTCATTTGAAAGCATTTTTATTGTTATGAGACATACAAGTAGGGAACAGGATGAAGTTGGAGCCATCTGTGGGCCAGCATTTTCATTTGATCAACTGACTTTATCTCGTTGACATTATAATGCTGTACGAATGTGTTCCATACTCGAGTCATCCTGGGTATGTATGATCTCAGATGGAGTGATGTTCTGGAGAAGGGTACAGCCAGAGTGAAGTTGCTGTTTTCTGCCCGTCTTGTGGCATAAAAGCTTGTTTCACGCTGTCCTCGAAGTGGATCCAAGTGTGGTACTTTGACAATATTGGCCTTGTACATAACAGTAAGGCCACCCACATCCCTCCTATGTTGAAGGCTCTGCTGAAATGACAGATCCATCCAGGACTGGTCCAGGCGAGAGATGAGACGTCTTGCTCTGTTCTCTACTCTGTCAAGCAGTCGCAGATGAGAGGGGGGGCAGGCAAACCAAGAAAGTGGAGCATACTCAAGGTGTGAGCGTACTTGTGCCTTGTACAGAATCTTGCAACCCCTACTGTCAAGCAGATGCGAGATACAGCGAAGTGCTGTAAGCTTCCTGGCTGCCTTGTTTGCAAGATTTACAACATGGTTCTTCATGGTCAGTTTGAAGTCAGATTTCACCCCAAGGATATCAACTTCTTCCCTAAGTGTCAACACCCTCCCATTCATCCTCTCTCTCTCTCTCACTCTCTCCTTACCTTTTATAAATATTTGACAGGTTTCGGGAGTTTGCCTACTCCCGCAGCCCGACCCTAGGCCAGGCTTGCCTGGTGCTTCCTTGGTCAACCAGGCTGTTACTCACGGCGGCCAGTATGCAGACCACTAGTTATAGGTAGCGTACTATCACTAAAACAGAAAAACGTCAGCGTAGTGGCTAGTTTATTGTGCACCAGACATCTCTCCTGCGCAAGAGCGTATAGATACACAAGAGGTCTACCGGGCGTCAGCGCCCCCGCGGCCCAGTCCTTGACCAGGCCTCCCGGTGGATCAGGGCCTGATCAACGAGGCTGTTACTGCTGGCCGCACGTAGTCCAATGTATGAACCACAGCCCGGCTGATCGGGCAATGGCTAGGTATCTGTCCAGCCTAGGAACTAGGAACTAGGAACTAGTTCTTAAAAGAACAGGCGCACATCTGGAGTGATATCTGTAGTTCATTTATCTGTTATAACCAAATTTAGGAAATTTACTTAATATGGCTGGTGTTTTATTTTCATATCACATTTTAGTGACATATCACATATTGTGTACCACTGCTCAGTAAGCGGACAGTTGAGCACAGTGTTGAAGACAGTGACCACACGGTTGGTCACACTGTGTATTTAGTTTGATCAACTGTGTGTGTCAGACTGCCAGAAGTACTTGTAACCCAGCGTCAGCTTGGCTACTACACCACCGTTATATTCACCATAGATATATATTACCATATATAAATTCTCTCTCTCTCTCTCTCTCTCTCTCTCTCTCTCTCTCTGTCTCTCTCTCTCTCTCTGTCTCTCTCTCTCTCTCTCTCTCTCTCTCTCTCTCTCTCTCTCTCTCTCTCTCTCTCTCTCTCTCTCTCTCCCCTGGTTCCAGTTAGGACATTTAATTAAGACTATGAGACTTTCCTGGTAAGTTAAATGTGTTACTGGCCACATGTGGGCTGTAATAGATCATTGTCTCTATTCCATCATTAACACTGTTTACCTTGACTTAAAAGTTGCCATTATCCCAGTCATCGTCTTCCTGGTTGTCGCAACATTTGCCTTGTTGTCTTCTTTATAAGGTCACTCCACATAATTACTCTCTCGTGTTATCTGATGATCATCTAGACTGTTGTTCCGTTGTCTGAAACAATATGAAGTTGAAGTGACAGGATGGAGCCTTTATATAGTGCCAGGAGGTGAGACGGAGGTTGCTTTGGGAGGGCAGGTCCCTCTCAAACCCAGCCGTTCTCACTAGTAGAGGTCGAAGTTGATGGTCTGTACCAAGATACCCTTGTGTTGCAGTGTCTGACAGAATGAACATTAAAATGGTATAAAATACCGACAGATTGTTAGGTAAGACACATATGCAACAGTTAGGTATCTTTATTTCGAAACGTTTCGCCTACACAGTAGGCTTCTTCAGTCGAGTACAGAAAAGTTGATAGAAGCAGAAGATACTTGAAGACGATGTAATCAGTCCATCACCCTTATAGTTTTGAGGTGGTCAGTCCCTCAGTCTGGAGAAGAGCATTGTTCCGTTGTCTGAAACAATATGCTCTTCTCCAGACTGAGGGACTGACCACCTCAAAACTATAAGGGTGATGGACTGATTACATCGTCTTCAAGTATCTTCTGCTTCTATCAACTTTTCTTTACTCGACTGAAGAAGCCTACTGTGTAGGCGAAACGTTTCGAAATAAAGATACCTAACTGTTGCATATGTGTCTTACCTAACAATCTGTGTGTATTTTATACCATTTTAATGTTCAGACTGTTGTATACGGTGTCCCTCTTGAGTTCTTAATTCTTTCCATATCTAAACAGTTGAAACTTGTCACCACTGAAAATAATCTTATTTTCCACTGCTAACTGCAAGACTCAGCTAATATCTTCTTAGATGTTGGGTTAAGTTTGTCAAGAAACAGGACAAATATTTGGTAACGCGAGTCTTAGTTATATGATGACCCGCCATTGGTGGCTTTGGTCATCTGACCGAAGCCTTCCTCTGGCTTACCTCTCCACTCCTTTAAAATTAATAATAAATTTATAATTACCATATGGTGTTGTAAAGAAAGCAAGTATTGGAGTCAAGGTAACTTCATGGTGCTTACACTAGACATTAAACTCGGTCTATGGAAGAGTCACATCTCTGATACTGTCTGATGCTGTTGTAAACCTGACTGACAGAATAAATTTAAAATTATATGTCATGAAGTATGAAGGACTTGATGCTAGGACACATGTGCAACAACTGGCTTCTTCAGTCAAATACACAGGCAACACGTGTAGTGAACTCTTCTTCAGGCTGAGGGACTGACCACCTCAGATACTTTTCTCCAAGGTTGATGGACTGATTATATCACTACTACATGTATTGCTTCTTTATTTGACTGAAGAAGCCTACTGTGTAAGCGAAACGTTTCAATAACAAAGATACCCAACAGCTGCACATGTCTCTTACCATCAACTTGTCGGTATTTTATACCATTTTCAACATAAATGAATTTCCAAACTCATTTCATTTTCCAATGTTCTTTTTTTTTCAGTCGCATTTATCCTCAAAGTCGTATGACCCTTGTGGGTTTAGCACTTGGTTTTAATTACAATGATAATTTAAAAAAACAATTCGCACTGTGTAGCGGAGGTTTATGAGAGAAGTGAGAGTAGACGAAGTGTTGTTGTCTTGCGGTAGATCATCACCAGTGATCTCACTGACGTCAAGTTGATCAACTTCTACGATAGACAGACGGAAAAGTCCTTTGATGTATCGAGTAGTAATAGTATCTTTATTTCTACATGTACAAGGTATACAGACCATAGCTGACATCAGTGATATTCTGTTATATAGAAAGCTTATTGTTATGATAAACATTTCGGGCAAATGAGGCCAGTTTTGTCCTGGGATGCGACCCACACCAGCCCACTAATAGGCCTACCCGGTTACCTGTTTCATACTGATAGGTGAACATAGACAACTGGTGTAAGGAAACGCCAAATGTTTCTACGCTCGGTGGGGTTCGAACCCGGACCTCACCGTGTGAAGCGAGAGCTTTTGCCACCAGGCCACGGGCCACCGTGAGTGATGTAAAACAACGATGCAAGAGTCAGTGGTAAGAGCTGCAATACAAACACATATACAAGATTTGAGAGACAATAAATACAGTGAGAGGTGTCTGTGTGTCTGTGTGTCTGTGTGTCTGTGTGTCTGTGTATATGTGTTACAAGTTGACTTTAATTCATATTTAAAAGGTTCAAGTATTGTTTATCGGTGGTGAAAAGGCGACTTGCAGCCTTAACGACTCTCACGTAGTACATAGTTTAGCCTTAACGACCATCGTGTAGTATATAGGCTTTAAACGTTATTAAAAAGATTTTTGTCCAGCAGTCATAGATCACTGGAACAGACTGACCTGCCCAGTCAGTGAAAATTCTTATCAGTCCTTTACAAAACGATTGATGATTTTACATATTTAATCTTTTGAAACTCCATTTGAGTGACTGGTGTTGAAGACTGAGAGAAGGTAGTCAGCTGTCTTTGTTAGGTTGATGGTGCAGGCTGGTGGTAGGTTACTGGCACTGAGAGAGGCACTTAGTGCCACCTCTGTGATAATGGTACCAGCATCTCTGTATTATCACAACCAGGAGAAACCTCCAACTTTCATATCTTTACAAGTTTCGGCAATGATCATAATAGCTCTCTCTCTCTCTCTCACCCTGTTTCATTTTCTCTCTCTCCATTATAATCTCACTCTCTCATTCTTTCCTTGTCTCAAGCTCACCCATTTTCTTGTCTTCACTCTTCCTCTTGTTACTCTCCCTTAAGGGGTACCTCAGTATCCCCGTCTTCTAATAACATGTTCATTTTCCTCTATAATCTACCTTGTACCTGGACCTGGACCTTGTCCATAATTACTATGGCAGTTATTTTGTCTGTTTGATCCAGAATGATTCCTAAATTCAAGGTATAACTTAACAAATCTTGGATGACAATTGTGTTGCTGTGCTCACACCTCTACTTACCTGGAGGGTATTCCGGGGATCAACGCCCCCGCGGCCCGGTCCACGACCAAGCCTCCCGGTGGATCAGGGCCTGATCAACGAGGCTGTTACTGCTGGCCGCATGCAATCCAACGTACGAACCACAGCCCGGCTGATCCGGCGCCGTCTTTAGGTATCTGTCCAGCTCCCTCTTGAAGACAACCAGGGGTCCTCCCGTAATGCCCCTTATTGCTGGTGGGAGGCTGTTGAACAGTCTTGGGCCCCGGACATTTATTGCGTTTTCTCTTAGTGTACCAGTGACGCCCCTACTTTTCACTGGGGGTATGTTGCATCGCCTGCCAAGTCTTTTGCTTTCGTATGGAGTGACTGATGTGTGCATATTAGGGACCAGTCCCTCCAGAATCTTCCAGGTGTAGATTACGATATATCTCTCTCGCCTGCGCTCCAGTGAGTACAAGTCAAGTGCTTCCAGGCGTTCCCAGTAGTTAAGGTGTTTGATGGAACTTATACGTGCAGTAAAGGTTCTCTGTACACTCTCTAGCTCTGCAATTTCACCTGCCTTGAATGGGGATGTTTATGTACAGCAATATTCCAGCCTAGAGAGAATAAGTGATTTAAAAAGGATCATCATTGGCTTAGCATCTCTTGTCTTGAATGTTCTCATTATCCATCCTATCAGTTTCCTCGCAGATGTGATAGTGACATTGTTGTGGTCCTTGAAGGTGAGGTCTTCAGACATTACCACTCCCAGGTCCTTCACATTACTTTTCCGCTCTCTACAACACAATTGTCCTCAAAGATTTGTTAAGTTATACCATGAATTAAGGAAAGATCCTGGACTTCATGTTACCAAACAGACAAAACAACTGCAATAGTAATTATGGACAAGGTCCAGGTCCAGGTACAAGGTAGATTATAGTGGAAAATGAACGTGATATTAGAAGACGGGGGAACTTACGTGTCTTTTTAGTTTCCCTTGCTGTTTCCTAGTGGTGTTACCGGAAATAGACCGTGGTGTGGTCTCAGACCATACATCCTGGTTGACGGCTTGGTCAATCAAGCTGTTGATGCGCCCTAGGTAACGTGGGCAACACAGACCACCTGAGCAGTAACAGATTTCATAACCTTGATAAGGTCACTCTTGAAAACCATTAAGAGATCTTGAGATATTTCAGTGTACTTACTGCCCTTATAAACTTGTTTCGCACAGTCTGCTGCAAATTCTGTACACTCATAAGCAGTCCCTGCACGGTTTTCTAAAGACTTTATCTTCATTTCAGCGAGTTAACTAGGAGGGTTCATCGGCCTTTCTAATATACAAGTTTGTGTGATGCAGTTCAGATGGGCTTGTGAGGTCTCTAGGGAGACCTAATTATATGGTCACACCTGCCTTGGCAAATGTCGGGTAGTCACGCCCACGTCTGAGGTCTTTTGTTCTTGACGGCGTCAGACCTCGGCGTCATGTCGTAACATGTGGTGCACACCCCATTGTGGAGGGGTACTTTGACCACCATATAAGCCCAGGGAACAGCTGAGCAAGGAGGTTGTTGGTGACAGGTCCAGGGAGCGAGAGCTCTGGACAGCCGCGTGTTTAGTGGACCACGCATTGGGAATCTCGGGCCAGCTGGTCGGTGAATTAAGAGTGAGTACTAGTCCATGTTACTGATAACATCTACCTTCCCCCTGGTAATAAGTCTCATAGCTCAATTGTTATATTATGTAAATGTCCATCAGGATGCTGTATTCTAGCCCTTTTATGTTATTAAGTAAACTATAGCCATAGTTCCCATTTTTATTTGTACCTCCATATGCTATTCCCTATTCTGGGATACCTCAGACAGAGTGGGTAAAGGTCTCACAAATGTATATACAAGCAACTGGGCTGTAGTTTGTACATTGGACTATGTGCAGCCAGTAGTAACAGCCTGGTTGATCAGGCCTTGATTCACTGTGAGACCTGGTCAAGGGCTGAGCCGCGGGTGACGTAGACCCCCGGAACACCCTCCAGGTAGATTTCAAGTAGTGAAAGTACTCTGAGCGTGCTCAGAGATATGCGAGTTTACCAGCATTAATAAGGGACTAATACGCTCCTTAAATATCACAATTATTACTATCAGAGTTATTGACATGTAGCTGTTGGTGGCCAGCCTCACAGCAGCCGTCATCAGACGCTTAAAGAGACCCATCCCCGACATGACAGTCTTGAAGGTTTACCAGGAGTCTCGTCTGGGGGGGAGTCACCGCCCCCCGCTGCCTGGTCCCTGACTAGACCTCCTGGTTGCTTGCAAGATTATTTCCTGTGGTTGACGGCTATGGTGATGCCGAGAGTATGTAGACAGACATGCACAGTTCGAGACATTTTGAGGCAACGTTCTGTCACTGGCGAGTTCTTCAGCGCTGAAGAAATGAAAAAATAAGACTTGTGGCGGCAGTTAACGTGTTGAAGTAGTGCTGTTGTGATGGTAACACTGGAGGTCCCCTTAACATGGTGGATAATCTTCACTGACTTTGTGTCAGATCTAGATTTTACTGTTGAAATGGCTAGGTTATTGTGCACTCCGTATCTGCCATGTGGACGGTAGTGGCTAGTTTATTGTGCACCTGGTATTCACCGTGTACAACCAACCTAGTAACGAGAGACTGATAAGAGTTACAAATCAATTATTTATCATCGCCTAAGAAGCCACCATCCCTTGCTTTCACGACCTAACTCTTGGCGACACCTGCCTGGTTCAGCAGAGTTTATTGATCTTTCTCACATGTGACTCGACGCTGATTATGGCTGTTGTTTGGTCAGCAGTGACTGACCTAGCACTGGTGCTGCTGGTGGTGCTGGTGATGGTGCTACTGCTGGTGATGGTGCTGGTGGTGATGGTGATGGTGCTGCTGTTGCTGGTGGTGGTGATGGAGCTGTTGCTGATGCTGCTGCTGGTGCTGGTGGTGGTGGTAATGGTGCTGCTAGTGATGCTGCTGTT
>NC_091299.1:22937613-23022613 GCF_038502225.1 Cherax quadricarinatus
CCTGGGACACGTCCGTCTCTCCTGTTACTGCAATGATGCTCTCAAACTCTGTTTCCTCCCAATGTCTTCTTTCATCATAAGTAGTCCCTTCAGCCTCCTGAAGCCCATGAATAATTAGTGACCTCTCCCTGTCTTCTTCCCCTTTCATTTCCCTCCATATCTCTGGATCCAATTTAAGCATCTCTGTTTCTATTATCATCTCCCAGGCACCCTGGTGGCCTAACATTTCTACTGCAAGAGACTTTTTAGCTCCTTTCCCTTCAGTCCCTTTGCTGTCTGATGATGTTTCTATTTCCACCACTTTACTCCTCTGGTCCTCATTTTTATATCCTGCTTCAGCATTTCCAGTTCTTCCTCCAGGCTCTGTATCTTTTCCTCAGCAGCTACAGTTCATAACTTCCACTTCCTGCTCTTTGCAATACAATGGTAGAGATATCTGAAAAGATCATTTAGCCTTTTTCCCCATTCTTGTTCCGTTTTGCACTTAAGCTTTTCTGTTCATTCTTCCTTCTCAGACCAGCCATTCTCTTTTCCCTTGCCTCTACGCCCTCCCTTTTGAGATTCCACTTTTTTTTATCCTGTTAGAATGCTCTAGTTTCTGCAGTATGTAAACTTTGTGTACAGGTAGGTAGGTAGTTAGGTAGGTAGCTAGGTCTGTGTGTGTGTGTGCGCACTCACCTATATGTGGTTGCAGGGGTCGATTCATAGCTCCTGGCCCTGCCTCTTCACTGGCAACTACTGGGTCACTCTCCCTGCACTATGAGCTTTATTCCACTTCCTGGCTACTCTGTGACTGTAGAAATACTTCATAACATCCCTGTGATTCATCTGAGTCTTCAACTTCCAACTGTGTCCCTTTGTTGCTGTGTCCCATCTCTGGAACAATCTGTCTGTCCACCTTGTCAATTCCTCTCAATGTTTTATATGTCGTTATCATGTCCCCCCATCTCTCCTGTCCTCCAGTGTCGTCAGGTCGATTTCCCTTAACCTCTCCTCGTAGGACATATCCGTTAGCTCTGGGACTAGTCTCGTTGCAAACCTTTGCACTTTCTCTAGTTTCTTTACGTGCTTAAGATAAGATTTTCTTCGGATTTTTAACCCCGGAGGGTAAGCCACCCAGGATAACCCAAGGAAATCAGTGCTTCATCGAGGACTGTCTAACTTATTTCCATTGGGGTCCATAATCTTGTCCCCCAGGATGCGGCCCACACCAGTCGACTAACAACCAGGTACCAACTTGTTGCTAGGTGAACAGGACAACAGGTGTAAGGAAACGCGTCGAAATGTTTCCACCCGCCTGGAATCGAATCTGGGTCCTCCGTGTGTGAAGTGGGAGCTTTAGCCACCATGCTAGGTGTGGGTTCCAAACTGGTGCTGCATACTCCAATATGGGCCTAATGTACACGGTGTACAGGGTCCTGAACAATTCCTTATTAAGATGGCGGAATGCTGTTCTTAGGTTTGCTAGGCACCCACATGCTGCAGCAGTTATTTGGTTGATGTGCACCTCAAATGTGCCTGGTGTTATACTCACCCCAAGATCTTTTTCCTTGAGTGAGGTTTGTAGTCTCTGGCTCCCTAGACTGTATTCCGTCTGCAGTCTTCTTTGCCCTTCCCCAATCTTCATGATTTTGCACTTGGTGGGGTTGAACCCCAGGAGCCAATTGCTGAACCAGGCCTGCAGCCTGTCCAGATCCCTTTGTAGTTCTGCCTGGTCCTCGTCTGATTGAATTCTTCTCATCAACTTCACATCATCTGCAAACAGAGAGACGTTGGAGTATTCCTTCAATCATGTCATTCACAAATACCAGAAACAGCACCGGTCCTAGGCCTGACCCCTGTGGAACCCCACTTGTCACAGGTGCCCACTGTGACACCTCGACACGTACCATGACTCGCTGCTGTCTTCCTGACAAGTATTCCCTAAACCATTGTAGTGCCTTCCCTGTTATCCCAGCCTGGTCCTCCAGTTTTTACACTAATCTCTTGTGTGGAACTGTGTCAAATGCCTTCTTGCAGCCCAAGAAAATGCAATCTACCAACCCCTCTCTCTCTTGTCACTGCTGTCACCCTGGCATAGAACTCCAGTAAGTTTGTGACAGGATTTCTCGTCCCTGAAACCGTGTTGGCAGTTAAGCTCATTCCTTTCTAGATGTTCCACCACTCTTCTCCTGAAAATCTTCTCCATGGCTTTGCATATTATACATGTCAGTGACACTGGTCTGTAGTTTAGTGCTTCTTGTCTGTCTCCTTTTTAAAAAATTGGGACTACATTTGCTGTCT
Source organism: Cherax quadricarinatus (assembly GCF_038502225.1). NCBI lineage: Eukaryota > Metazoa > Arthropoda > Malacostraca > Decapoda > Parastacidae > Cherax > Cherax quadricarinatus. The sequence continues at coordinate 22,939,897 of NC_091299.1, forward strand.
TCCATACCTCAGGTTATCTCCCTGTATCGACAAATGTGTTGAATATTGTTGTTAGGGGTACACATAGCGCCTCTGCTCCCTCTCTCAGGGCCCATGGAGAGATGTTATCCGGCTCCATCGCCTTTGACGTGTCTAGCTCGCTCAGCAGCCTCTTCACTACTTCCTCGGTTGTATGTGTGTACTCGCCTAATTGTGGTTGCAGGGGTCAAGACTCAGCTCCTGGCCCTGTCTCTTCACTGACCGCTACTGGGTCCTCCCTCTCCCTGCTCCATGAGCTTTATCATACCTCGTCTTAAAACTATGTATGGGTCCTGCGTCCACTACATCACTTTCCAGATTATTCCACTTCCTTATCTACTCTGTGGCTGAAGAAATACTTCTTAACATCCCTCTGACTCATCTGAGTCTTCAACTTCCAATTGTGACCCCTTGTTTCCGTGTCCCATCTCTGGAACATCCTGTCTATCCACCTTATCTATTCCACACAGTATTTTGTATGTTATCATGTCTCCCCTGACCCTCCTGTCCTCCAGTGTCGTCAGGCCGATTTCCCTTAACCTTTCTTCATAGGGCACGCCCCTTAGCTCTGGAACCAGCCTTGTTGCAAACCTTTGCACTTTCTCTAATTTCTTGACGTGCTTGACCAGGTGTGGGTTCCAAACTGGTGCTGCATACTACAGTATGGGCCAGATGTACACAGTGTATAGAGTCTTGAACGATTCCTTACTGAGGTATCGGAACGCTATTCTCAGGTTTGCCAGGCACCCATATGCCACAGCAGTTATCTGGTTAATGTGTGCTTCCGGTGACGTGCTCGGTATTATACTCACCCTTAGATCTTTCTCCTTGAGTGAGGTTTGCAGCCCTTGGCCACCTAGTCTATACTCTGTCTGTGGTCTTCTTTGCCCTTCCTCGATCTTCATGACTTTGCATTTGGCGGGGTTAAATTCAAGGAACCAGTTGCTAGACCACGTGTCCAGCCTGTCCAGGTCTCTTTGTAGACCTGTCTGATCTGCATCTGATTTAATTTTCCTCATTAACTTCACACCATCTGCAAACAGGGACACTTGTGTGTGTGCGCGTGTACTCACCTATTTGTGGTTGCAGGGGTCGAGTCTTAGGTCCTGGCCCCGCCTCTTCACTGGTTGTGTGTGTGTGTGTGTGTGTGTGTGTGTGTGTGTGTGTGTGTGTGTGTGTGTGTGTGTGTGTATGTGTGTGTGTGTGTGTGTGTGTGTGTATGTGTGTGTGTGTATGTGTATGTGTGTGTATGTGTGTGTATGTGTGTGTATGTGTGTGTGTGTGTGTGTGTGTGTGTGTGTGTGTGTGTGTGTGTGTGTGTGTGTGTGTGTATGTAGACAGCCTGTACTGCCTGCACAGACAGCCTATGCTGTCTGCCAGTTTAGTTCATATTTTGCGGCACTCCGGTGCTGCCCTCTCTAGGCCTGCCCAGGTCAGTGGGACGCTGGTCCCACTCACTCTCACTCTCTCAGTGGCCTAGACTCAGTCAAGAAGTGTCCACTCCTCTCTTCCTCGTGGGCATGGCCCTCCCGGGCCATGGGCACAAACACACAAGCCTGTGTACCTACCACAACTTTGCAAATAAAGTAAGAAGCTTCCGAAGACGTTTATCATTGAACCCCACTCAGCAGAACTACCAATAAAGCTTTGTTTTACATTGGTGGGAAGCAGTGGTCACAGCAGTTGTGTTTGCCTGGAGAGAGGAAGGAAATAGGATGAAGTCATCTTCACTTCATCACCTTACACACGAAACATCCGTCTCTCAACGAGTTATCCTGATGTCGTGTCTGCAGGTTTCAGCATCCAGACACAGGTACAAGCAGGATCTAGCCGAAATTTACCCAATTTCTTCGAGAATTGTAAGTGGCTCCACATGACAGCATCCCACGCTGTTTCTCAAGTCACATGTTCAGCATCACTTGTATGTTCTGCTGTTGTTCAGCTCAGCACAGCTATTTCAGCAAGCCAGAGGTGAGTTTTGTGGTAATTTCTGCGTCCAGTGTGCGTGTCTCCCTGTGTTTGTGGGAGAGGAGGAGGAAGTGGCCATTAGTGCCTCACTCGCACCTCACCCGCCTAACACCACTATGTGCTCACTCCCTCTGCTGTGTTGTCTGCTGTTTTCCATGTGAATTCATTGCCAGAGCTGTGTATCCGAGTGCCCGAGGCCACTTGAAGCTACGTGGATCAGCATGCCACGTAGATCACGATGCCACATGGATCCCAACGCCACCTGGGGTGTGGATGAAGTCACATGGATCTACGAGCCACATGAGTTACCGAGCCAGATGTCCCAGGCCACATGTTGTGGTCTGCTACTGCCCGATTTCATGATGTCATTATGTCTGCCTGACATCACCTCAAGATGTCTGATGTCACAGTGCTGCTGACGTCACCTTGCGATGTCACACCTGACATCACTTGATGTCGCATCGAGTGTTTCAGTAATTATGTCAGCATTGTCGAGAAGATTGAGAGAAGATATATGTGTTAGTTCCTCTCAGTGTTCTCACATGTTAGTGTATGGTTTAGTGTCAATTTTGCGCACAGAAAACCATCATTTGCTAGTTAAGCCATGTTGTACCACATATACCATGGGTGTGTGTAAAGTTTTCCGTGTGTCCAGTGTGGTCTTGAGCCTAGACCCCAGAGTAGCACCTCTGTTACTTTGTCACCCGGTGTGACCAGCGCGTTTGATAGCTGATATTAGTCAGCCCCGAGCGTCAGACCCTCTTGTGCAGAAAGCTCTTATTGTTCGCCGCTCGTGATGCCCTGCAGAATCGTACCTGCTATGATTCCCTTCGAGATTTGTTTCACTTCCCCTCCAGACCTTCAGAGTGCAGTTATATGCAGAGAAACAAGTCTGGGGATGCTTAGACTAACCTCTGCTATAACTCCAACTCCCGATAGAATGACACTTGTCAAGCCGCAGTTAGCCCTGTCGGCAGGCGCTGTGTCAGCCTCCTGTCAACAGCTTCAGTGAGCTGCTGCACAAAGATGATGTCACTTTGACTGCTAGCTCGCTGTGAGGGAAAAGTTCAACAGATAGGAGTAGCAAGCGAGTATATGGTAACGATAGTTTGATTGCCGGCTGCTTGTTAAGGTAGGGTCAGTCTAGCTCCCGCTATCCCCTCCCCCCCTTTTTCCCCACCCCGAAAGGTGACGTGTGGGGCTCCGGCCAAACAGTAATCACTCGACTCACAGCTCCTAGCACAACTGTAAGTAAAAGCCTCTGCTCCTATTCTAGTGGATATTGGTTGAAAGCTTCACTTTTGACCAATAATAAACTTAGTCCTTTCAGTTTTAAGCTCCACATGAGACTTTTAGATAGCCACCACCTTTAAGTATCTTACACTTATCATGGAGAGTGTTTTCTTAAGCAGTGGTAACCTGTCTCTCTTTTCAGCTTGGAATGACAGATCGGGTCACCTGCCAACCAACGAGAAGTGTTGAAGGAGAAGGACTTTTGCAAAAGTCCGGAGACGTCACTTTCTGATCTACCTACCTGATTAACTGTAGGCGACAGCAGACAACAACCCCTCATCTTTGTAGTGGTAAAGAACCTGCTTTCCTGTCATCTGGACTGACTATTCAAGGCTATAAACTCTGTGAAGAACTAGCTGTTGGGTTGTCATCAACACCTGTGACCCCCCCCCCCATCATCAGTAACGACTACAATCTCTACAAGACGGTGTCAACCTCCACCAGACACCCCATTATAACTGTATATATTAGCGTTGAATTCAAATGTCATTTTTTTCATTTCATTTTTCATTTTTTTTTTTGAAATAGGATACACCTTCATGTTTCACTGTTTTATCTTTGCATTACTAAATAATAAAGTGTTTATCTTTGTGAATTATTATTTCTTTTTCTATTCATTAATTTTCCTGAGGAGCCAGCCTTGGTAATACTGTCTGAAGTTGTTACAGGGCTGAGTAAGCCTTCACACTCGCTCACTGCAGTCTGGTGTATGATGTTATGACTCCCAGATGTTTCGCCAAGTAGTCTCTGCCACGACTCACTCCACGCTCGCCAGCAGTGACAGCCCAGCGACAGTACCAGTCGAGAAGTGTCCTCGTGAGTTGCTTGCCAGAAGTCCTGCCCAGTTGCCGAGTTCTGACGACGCCTCACTTGAGGGCACCAGCATGTCGTGCCCCAGCTTGAGTGAAACCTGCAGTGACTCCTATGATGACTGCTTCACCGTTCTAGAGGAGACCGTACCCTGTTACATCACAGCTCAGCCGCAGCGATGTCTCCTGTGTTGCAGTATCTGTCCAGACACAGGAAGGCGTGCAGTGATGTCCATCGATGGCCTTGATTCAGTCAAGAAGTGTCCACTCCTCTCTCCTTCCCGGGCCATGGGCACAAACACACAAGCCTGTGTACCCACCACGACTTTGCAAACAAAGTAAGAAGCCTCCCAAGATGTTTATAATTGAGCCCCGCTACCAAGACATCACCCAACAAGTGGTAAAGAACATTGGTAATATGTATGTGTGTGTGTGTGTGTGTATGTATTTATGTGTGGTTTCCCCACCTTGAGCATGATCCGTATAAACTTGACAATGGCGATGATGAGGGAGCCTAAAGCGATGGAGCCGAGGTGGTAGCGAAACATTGCCCTCATGCTGGACGAGATGGGCCAGCCCAGCTCCTTCTTGTTCCTAAGATACACACAAAAAAAACTCAACAAGAGTATACGAACTGGAGGGGTATAATTCGAATGGAAGAATACACGAAGCCTGAGTAAATGAAGCGAAAGGAGGAAGTGAATTGGATAATTAAAGTGGAAGAGGAAATAAATGTAGAGGAAGTGGGAACGAGTGAAGGGAGAATGAAAGCGAAGAAAGGAAAGAACAAACGAGAAGAAAGCTGGGGCAAAGTAAGTGTAAAGAGCAAATGGAGAGGATAACCAGACTTAGTGGAAAGGGTTGTATATGAAGTGGAAGCCTGAGCAAATGAAGTGGAAGGATCAAATGGATAATAAGTTTGATCCTGGTGGATATTACTCATTTCCCCCTTCCATTTTCTTTATTCCGGTTCTCTTTTCATTTAAGCTCAATGGAGCCTCCCCTGAAGGAAGGTTCCTTGATGTTGGTGAGGGGCTCTTGATTTAGGGAATTGGATCTGTGCTCCAGTTCCCCGAATTAAGCCTGAATGCCTTCCACATCCCCCCCCCCCAGGCGCTGTATAATCCTCCGGGTTCAGCGCTTCCCCCTTGATTATAATAATAATCAATGGAGCCTCAGTAGTGCAGTGCATGTAAAGACAGTGTGGGTTATCGCATTTTGTGAAAATGCCTAGTCCACCCCACCTGGGACTTCTATCAGCTCACACAAACAAGAAGTCATGGGTATTCATGGGGGCTGGAGAGAGGTCGTGACGTGTAAGAACGTGGTCATGAAGTAACATGTAAGTAGCCAGCTGAGCAAGTGAGGGGTGATCAGTAGTTTCTTCAGAGCCACACTAGCACCTTATCAGCATGTTATTAGTGAGAATGTGATAATGGTAAACAATACCGACAATCTGATAAACAGACATGTCCAGCAGTTAGGTATCTTTATTTCGAAACGTTTCCCTTACACAGTAAGCTTTTTCAGTCGAATACAGAGGAAGCAGAAGCAATAGATACCCAACTGTTGCAGATGTGTCTTACTTATCCGTATGTCATTAGTGAGTTGATTGTAACTGCTGAAGCTTCCAAAGAAACTGACACTTGCTGTGGCCTCCTGTGCCCTATACGAGTACACAGGGCTAGAATTATCAGGCCTTAAGTTAGAAGGCCAGAATCACTAAGCCCCAATACTGGGGGTGGAATTGCCATGCCAGTCATAGGGTTAGAATCAGTGGGCCCCAGTTATAGGGTCATTAATGTTATTTCCTACATTACCAACATTCCTTCTTGAACAATACGGGGGAAACAATGGCAGAATCGCCAAAAGTTACTTAATGGTTGTCACTGATTTTCTTTTAGCACAAATGCTTATTTTTTGTTTTCTAGATTGTTTATTTAGTTACTTGTTTGTTTGTTAGACTGTATACAAAAAAGTTAAAATTTTCAACTAAAATGAGGCTATTCCAGATGTTTTTGTTTTGAAATTACTGACTGGATGTATTTATTAATAATGTTTATTATGTACCATATACCAACCTAATTATATTTTTTATAATTTTTACAATTTTTTCCATTACAGCAAGTTATTAAATTATTTCTACAGAGCCGTATAAGACAGTAAATTAGAAGAAATCAAACTTTATATAAAAAATTAAGATTTATAACATGAGGCTTGAGATAGACCTGCCTAGTATGGGCCAATAGGCCTGCTGCAGTATTCTTCCTTTATGTTCTTATTTACCTGGTGAAGTACCAATGAGAAACAGCACCAGCAATGGTCACATCCTGACAGGCGAGGATAAACTGTGTGATCCATAGGATAGCGAACAGGTGGTAGAGACGCATGTACTGAGGAAGAGAGAGAATGTTAGCTTAGGCTGTCTACCTGGCTCGCTGGTAATGTTCAGTCAAGTCACATAATGAAATAAGGTGAGAGTTAAAAAATCACGAAAATACATTAGGAAAATCGGTTTAAAAATATAGATATCGGGGTGATAATAAATATCACGTTATCAAGAGGAAAGCCTATTAATGTAGTCTTGAAACACACACACACACACGTGAAATCAACGGGATATGTACTAGGAAATAATTCAACAGATTGGTTAGTAGATCAGTGGAATAACTTACAAGAGGTGTGGTTAAGTGCTTCAACGAATGGAAATTTAAAACATACATATATATATATATATATATATATATATATATATATATATATATATATATATATATATATATATATATATATATATATATATATATATATATATATATAAAAGAATTAATTATTGAAGATGGGACGCCTCAAGCATTGCTCTGCTCCCGGAGCTACAAAAATGTAACTGCAACTTGACAATTACTCACCTTGATAAAATCACTAATGACGAAGACTACTGAGTTGTTGTACAACATGGGTTGTCCTGAGGTTTCTATAATGATCCATCCCAGCACCCAGAGTGCACACACCAGCGCCATCCATATGAACGTCTGCACAACACAACAAATACACCTCAGCTACTTTTGTATGAAAATATTAACGAAAAATTGTTTGAGTTATGACTGTTTAGAAGCACTAAACATTCTTCTCAAGTCTCTTGAATTATGGAAGGTGTGCTATTAAGATCAAAAAGTAATATTGATTTTTATGTTAATATATTTATGAGCTAGCAAATTATAACCTTAATATTTAAAGAGATGGTCTCCCAAGCCAGTGGAAGGCCTCTGTCAGATGACCAAAAGCTCCAGTGGCGGGTCACCATGTGACTAAGACCCACGTCAGGAAACACTTGCAGTGTTTCCTTACGAATCTTACCTGACTTAACCTAACCAATGAGCAAGCATTGAACCATGTGGGCTGTAATCAGGTTTGATCCGATTTGTTCCAGTTTCTTGGATCAGCCTATAGATATATTTATAGCATTTAGGTATGTTTACAGATTCTTATTAAACTCTGAATTTCAAGCAAGTACAGAAAAATGAAACTGAATGATAAAATTGTTAATGTGCAAAATACTGTATATATTTTCCAGGAATACAGTAGTTATATGTATATAGATGGCCATACTGTATTTAATAAAAATTATGTTATCGAAAATGGGAAGCTGCGCCTGCGCAGACGGGACTTGCCATTGTTGTTTGAACTGGACATAACCGTTAGTGAATAATGGGAAGAATTTTTCATGCTCTAGAGGTAAAATTGGGCTGACACCTCTCAAATAGGAGACAAAATTGTTGGATGTGCATTCCTGCATAACCTGAGATATCAGACGACTGGACAAGACAACTCCAGGAACCTCAGATAAGCTATCTAGATTTGTGTCATAATTCTGGCCAGTATTTTCATAAATTTAGTTAGTGAGGTTTTCTGAGTATGATACACCTTGATCTCCAGTCAAATTGGTGAGTGATTTTAAGATATTCTCCTTCTGTTATGTATATGTGTATATATATAATCATTTATTAATTTTAATATACAGTCCACAAATTTACATATTTACCAGCATTCTTGGTGATACATATTTCATTTGTAATTAATGGGTCCAGAGCAACTTGTGGATATGACAGTGGTAGGTATCGAAGGGGAACATTTTTTGCGACCTAGGTGTCCCAAATTCCTACTTGTCTAACTGATAAATAATAATTATCTTTGTTCATTTACTGTTATGTACATTCAGAGAAATGTAATTGTCCACAGTTAATATGAGAGGAATATCTCAGATTTCTTTTCATAAATAGTGAGATGTTGATAAGTTTTATTTGGTTCAGTGAATGGTGCTCCAGAGGCAGTGTGGTGAATGTTCCAGAGGCAGTGTGGTGAATGTTCCAGTGGCAGTGTCCTGAATGTTCCAGTGGCAGTGTCCTGAATGCTATAGAGGCAGTGTACAGAATGTCAGTCACTGTAGTGAATTTTAGAGTGGCAGTATGCTGAATATTACAGAGGCAGTATGCTGAATGCTACACAGGCAATGTGCTAATTATTACAGTTACAAGTGGCACTGCTTTACCCAGACTGGCTGGAAGAGGATAAGAGGCATGGCAGCCACAGCCCTTCCGGCCTCTTTGAAGAGCGCTATGACCAACCTGATCCGATTTCTCATTGCTATCAGAATGATCAGGAGCAGCACCTGCGGGTGGAAGCAATGGCACGGGTGTTAGACACCTAAAATGCAGAGAAAATAATGTTAAATAACAACATATATAATTCTTGAAGCTACTAAGTGTCTTCAACTGTGGAACTCACCGAACAGATAGTAGCCACTATGGCGCCAATAAGCAGTGACTGAACACGTTGCTGCATCATTTGTATCTCGTAGGGGCTGCTGCTGGTGCTGTTCATCATGGCCTGCAGCTGTTTGCTTTGCTGGGTCTTGAGTACCCACAGGTAGATGGTACCACCGATGCTGCCACCTATCATAATGATGACGGACAACCACACAACCACCTGTGCCAACAACCTGAAGACCAATCACACAGGTAAAAAAAAAAACACTTGTATGAGCAATGTTTAGACTTGAGTATATTTTGTGGTAAGGCCCTCTTCAAGGGAAGCTCCTTGGCATGGTGAAGAGGCTCTTGGTCTGAGGAATTAGACCTGTCAGTCTCCTTCCTCAGACCGAACCTAATTACCCCCAATCCCCCCTTCCCTATCCCATCCTCCCCTTTTTCCTTTCCTCCTCCTCCTCCCCACCCCTCCCTTTCGCCCTTCCTTTTTGGCCTTTGGGATTTTTTCCCACAGGCACTCTAGTTCCTAGGTAGGGGACAGGGTACTGGGGTCCATCCCATTTCGTTGAGGTTCTTGGCGGTGGCGTAGTTTGCCATGGAATCCGGATTGCCTGGGGATGTCCTGATCCCTCTCTGGTATCCCGGAGGGTGGCTTTGGGTGTCTCTCGGGCGACGGGTGTATCTCTGGAAGCCACCTTTCAGATTCCAGGGGTGGTGGCTGAAGGAGGTATGCTTTGTGGCAGATATCCGGCCGCCCTCTCTTTTGTCCACCGAAGTAGCTCGGCAGATGTGAGGTTGCTATCCCCGATTGCTGGTTTACTGGCATGATGGATAGGGTATGGCACAGGTTCCATGCTGCATCTACGCTACTTGCGGTGCTGAGGTCCTCTTGGGCGAGGAGGGAGATTTCTGGCCCTTTCATTCCTCCTAGGAACTATCCCTCCCCGGTCCCCCCTTTTTTTATTCTTTTTCTTATTTTTATTTTCTTTTCTTTCTTTTTCTTAAAAACAAAAAGAAAGAAGTAGCCTAACCATGGAGAACCCAATCCATGAACCTGCTACCCCCGGGCCCCTTCTTGATACTGCACCCCGTTCTGACCCCGCCTTGTCTTTGGACCACTCTTCGGACACTCCTCATGTCTCTGAACCTCTTGCTGGTGCTGTTTCCTCACCCGTTTCAGGTACTGAGGTCTCGACTGACTCCTTCGATTTATCTGACCTCCGCTCTCCTTTGACTATGCTTCCGGCCTCTCCCTCTACAGTGCAGCAATTTTTGAATCGCCGGCCCGTTCCACGTCGGACCAACTCTGGTCCCATGCCTAAATGCCAACGACAATTACCTGCTGATGATACTTCTCCACCTTCTCGTTCTTCTCATAAAAGATCAACACGTCTTGCACTCCCTTTCCACGCTCAGTTTCAGAATGCACAATGGACTAAATTCTTCACTTTACGACCGACTTCCTCTACCGCCTATCTTTCCGACCACAGCATTGGCAAGGCACTCCTACGCCATGTTGGTAAAGATATTTCTTTTCATGCTCTTAAGAGCGGTATGCGCATCATCACTGTACAGAATGTTACCCAAACTCATTATCTTTCTCTTCTTTCTTATATAGATACTGTTCCTGTCACTATTGAAAAACATCATTCCCTCAATTCTAGTAGTGGTACCGTCATTCTGCCCCATACCATAATTCAACAAAATTTCCAGACATGTGGCAATGACATTCTTGAACAGCTGGAACTCCAAGATCTCCCAATCCTGCCTGCGGGCGGAGACGATACCCTAGCAATGTGGCTCGTTTAACTTTTGACAGCCGTGAACTCCCATCCTCAGTTTATGTAGCAGGACATCAGTTACAAGTTTGAAAGGTGATCCCTACACCACAACAGTGTAGAAATTGCTGGCGATTTGGCCATCCAGCGAAATATTGCAGATCTATAACTGAATGCCCAGTCTGTGGTGCCGATGACCATTCAAATACGTCTTGCAATCGACCTCCCTCTTGCCTTGTCATGAGGCTCACCCATAGTACTCTAGCCATTGCCAAGTCTACTTAAATGAGTGGGAAATTCATTACCTCAAAGAGGCAGAAGGTCTCCCTTATGCCATGGCAGTTTCTCATCTCCGCCTCCAAGGGAGACTACCTCGTGTTTCTTATTCCAGTGTTTCAAAACGTCCCCCCTCTTCTGGGGTCCCATCATCTGCAGCCTCCTCTGTGGTTACCTCTCCCATAGTCACTCCTGTATCTAATTCTTTTGCTGTCCTAGGCTCAGACGCCCCTACTTCAATGCCTCAGTCTGTTCTCGCTTCTTCGTGTTCTCCCTCACAAGCCTCAGTATCGACGAGATCTCGTACGACACCTCCTCCCAATCGTCCCTCTACTTCTCAGAAGTCAAAAAAAGGTCCTTTAACCCCTCCTTCCCTTCTTCCACTTCCTCATTTTACCTTCCCTGTCTCTGTACTGGGTTCTTTCCCTATCACTAGCTCTGTTACAAGTGTAGAGGTTCACCCTCTTTCTCGTACTATACCTACCTCCCCTGTTCCCTCCCAAGTTTCTTCCTCTTCTGCCACCTCCCAGGTTTCTGCCGGTTCTGTCCCCTTCCATGCTTCTTCTCCAGTTCCCTCCACCCTTTTGCCCCCCTTACCTTGGTACAGTCCATTACAGTTCCAATCTTTACTCATCCTCCCCCTACCATCTCCAATATTGTCTCCCATACGACGTCTCTGAATTTCAAAACACTTGAAGCAATCTCTGAATATACTGCAGAGACCAAATCATTAATGGACACTGATCCACCCTCTTTTCCTTCTCTCTCCTCTCCTCCATCTGTGCAACTCCTTTTTCACAGCGCACCGTCCCTTCGCTGCTTGACTGTTTTCCGCTGCCTCCGCATGTGGGCTTTTCTAACCCCTCTAGTCCATAGGAACCCTTACCTGCGGATTTCAGGTATCTTTATCATTGCCAATCATGGCCTATTTACAGTGGAATATACACGGCCTCAGGGGTAATCGGGGTGAGCTTCAGATGTTACTCTCCCAGTTTTCCCCTGTTGGTGTTTGCTTACAGGAACCAAAATTACACTCTTCTGTTATCTCTCCCATCTCAGGCTATAATTTATTGTATTCTTCAGATCCTTTTCCTGATGGGACTTTTAATGAAAGTGCCCTTCTTTTACGCACTGATATTCTGTACCATCAGCTATTTGTTCGTACTTCGCTGCATTACACAGCAGCCCGTATCCACTTGCATAGGTGGTATATGCTCTGTTCTTTATATCTCTCTCCTACAAGGGCATTATCTATTCCAGATATTGCCTTTCTTGTTTTGTCATTACCGCCACCGATTCTGTTACTTGGCGATTTTAATGCCCACCTTTTCCTTTGGGGGAGTCTTGCTGTGATTCCCATGGCATTCAGTTAGAGGCTTTTCTTGCCACCCATCTCCACCATGTTTTAAATACAGGTACTCACACCCATTTTGATCCTTGGACTCACACTCTCTCTTGCATCGATCTCTCCGTCTGCTCTTCCTCCACCGCATTAGACTTCACCTGGTCTGTTCTCCCAGATTTACATGACAGCGATCATTTCCCAATCATTCTTACTTCCCCTTCATATTCACCACCTCTTCATATCCCACGCTGGCAATTTGATCAGGCAAATTGGAACCTTTACTCACAACTAACTGTTTTTGGTGAGGTTCCTTCTTCGTCCTCCATTGATTAGCTTTAACACCTCTTCTCATCCTCCGTTTTAACCGCAGCTTCACATTCTATACCCCAAACTTCGAGCAGGCATTCTCAGAAATGCATGCCTTGGTCTCCTGCTTGTGCTCATGCAGTATGTTTGAAATGCGCTGCATGGGGCAGGTACTGGTACAATAGAACCACAGAGAGACTTCTTGATTTTAAGCAGAAGCGTGCAATCGCTCGCCATGTCATCCGTGACGCTAATCGCACTTGCTGGCGAGATTATGTCTCCACCATCACCTCTGCTTCCTCTATGAGTGCAGTCTGGAAAAAAGTACGAAAACTGAGGGGTAAATATTCTCCTGACCCGGCTCCTGTTCTGCGGGTTGCTGGTGTTGATATAGCAAACCCACTAGATGTTGCCAATGAAATTGGCAATCATCTTGTTCATATTTCTCAGGGGCTCCATCTATGCCCCTCATTTCTTTCCTCAAAGTCTGCCAGAGAGTTAGCACCCTTGGACTTTTCTTCTCTCAGAGAAGAACAGTATAATGTGCCTTTTACACTTCAAGAACTGGAGGCAACACTCTCAGCTTGCCGATCATCGGCAGCTGGGCCCGACGACTTTCATATTCATATGCTACAACATTTACATCAGTCAGCCCTTGCAGTCCTATTATGCCTTTTCAATCTTATTTGGTCACAAGGAGTTCTTCCACAGCTGTGGAAATCTGCCATTGTTCTCCCTTTCCGCAAACAAGGCACTACGGGACATTAAGCCTCCCACTATCGTCCCATTGCTCTTACCAGTGCAGTTTGCAAAGTGATGGAACGCCTGGTAAATAGAAGTTTAGTGTGGTATTTAGAGAGACACAACAGTCTCTCCACTCGTCAATATGGCTTTCGTAAGGGACGTTCTACCATAGACCCCTTACTACGCTTGGATATGTATGTTCGTAATGCCTTTGCGAAAAACCACTCAGTTATTGCCATATTTTTTGACCTTGAGAAGGCATATGACACAACTTGGAGCTATAATATTTTGGCCCAAGCCCACTCCTTAGGCCTCCGAGTCAATCTACCATTCTTCCTTAAGAACTTTTTAACTGACAGACATTTCCGTGTTCGGGTTAATAATGTGCTCTCCCCAGACTTTATCCAAGCTGAAGGTGTCCCCCAGGGATGTGTTCTGAGCACAATACTTTTTCTCCTTGCTATAAACGATTTGGCCTCTAGTCTTCCATCAAATATTTGGTCATCACTCTATGTTGATGACTTCGCTATTGCCTGTGCAGGTGCTGACTGTCACCTCATTACAGTTTCTCTCCAGCATGCGGTCGACCGTGTTTCCAATTGGGCCACCACACATGGGTTTAAATTTTCCAGCACCAAAACTCACCAAATTACTTTCACTAGACGCTCTGTCATCTCCGATCATCCTTTGTACCTCTATGGCTCCTGTATCCCTGAACGTGATACAGTCAGGTTTCTGGGCCTCCTCTTTGACCATAGGTTATCCTGGAAACCTCACATTACCTCTCTGAAGGCAACTTGTCACAGCCGGCTGAACCTTCTTAAAATCCTTGCTCATCTTTCATGGGGAGCTGATCGTCGAACTCTCCTTCGCCTACATTCCTCCCTCATTTTATCGAAACATGATTATGACGACCAGATCTATTCAGCGGTTTATCCTGCTACTCTCTCTAGCCTTAACCCCATTCATCACCAAGGATTACATTTATGCCTTGGTGATTTTCGCTCTTCCCCTGTTGAGAGCCTCTATGCAGAAGCGAATGTTCCATCCTTATCCGATCGCCGTGATGCCCATTGCCTTTGCTACTATGTACACTCTCATGATCTCCGCAATCCTTCCATTTAAAGAATGGTCACTGATATTAGTAGACACTGTTTATTTGTTTGCCGCCCCTGTTTACTCTGTCCCTTCTCTTTTCGCCTACATTCGCTCTTGTCTTCTCTTCAATTACCACCTTTCTATGTTCATGTAGCATCTCACTTTTCCCTACCCCCCTGGGAAGTTCCAGCTGTTCGAGTCTGTTCTTTCTCTCTCCCTTGCTCGAAAGCCCAACTACCTACGGTCGCTTCCCACTCTCTTTTTCTTGACCACTTCCACTCTCATTCTCATGCCATTGCAGTGTACACAGATGGCTCTAAGTCTTCCGACTGTGTAGGATTAGCAGCAGTGTTTCCAGACAGCGTCATACGAGGGCATTTACTATCTTCGGCTAGTATTTTTACTGCTGAATTGTATGCCATTCTTGCAGCACTTATCTGTATTGTATCTATGCCTGTGTCATCATTTGTAGTTGTCTCAGACTCCCTTAGTGCTTTACAGGCTATACAGAAATTTGATACACCTCAACCCTTAGTCCTCCGTATCCAACTTTGGCTATGCCGCATCTTTACCAAGCATAAAGATATTGTTTTTTGTTGGGTCCCTGGTCATGTTGACGTACAGGGCAATGAACAGGCAGACACTGCTGCGAGGTCAGCAGTACATGACCTACCAGTTTCATATAGAGGTATTCCATTTACGAACTATTTTGCTGCAATAGCTACCCACCTTCACACCCGTTGGCAACAATGTTGGTCTACTATGCTCAGTAACAAACTTCAATCTATTAAACCGAGTATAGGTTACTGGCCGTCTTCTTGTCACCAGTGTCAAGGTTTGGAGACTACTCTCTCCCGTCTTCACATTGGCCATACTCGTCTTACTCATGGATATCTCATGGAGAGGCGCCCTGCTCCTCTCTGTGAGAATTGCCAGACTCCATTATCAGTCAGCCACATTCTGTTGGACTGCCCACTTTATCAACGCGCACGCAGAATTTGCCTCCATCGTCGTCTTCGCTCCGCTGCTCTCTCGTTACCTTCCCTTCTCGCTGATGGACCCACCTTTCATCTGGACTCTCTGACTTTTTGACAACAACTGACTTACTTCACAAACTCTGATGCCTTCAGCCCTTTCTGCCTCAATCTCTTGCTACCCTCTACCCCTGCACTATCCCCTGCCCCGCTGTTTTCTGTAACCCACTGATCATCCCTCCCCCCTTCTGCCGCCCAATACCCTCGCTTCCTTCCCTACCCTGCAGCGCTGTATAGCCCTTGTGGCTTAGCGCTTCTTTATTATAATAATAATAATTGTGGTAAGGCGTATCTTGGGTATGAGTGAATGATGTGTTCAGATTACATTTAGTGTTATTGTATGTTTCAGTTACATGTTGGAGGGGTTGCGTAGTACTTTTTATATAATATTGACATGTTTTAGGTATGTTAGATATGTATGCAGAACAACCACTGTTAAAAAAATAGTGAAATCCAAACGCTTTCATGATTTCTCACATTATCAAGGAATTTCGCTATTTTTTCACAGTAGTTGTTCTGCATTATGTCACCTGTTTACTGTGATCTTATTGCATACGTATGTATTGTATATATAGAGTTTTAAATAACATATAAAAAAACTTGTATGGGCAGTGTTGATGTATCTATTATTAAGAGGGCATTGCACTGATTTTTAAAGTTCGTTGAAGTTTGGCACAGGACTGAAGGTTATTTAGGCTCCGTACTAGCCGTTAAAATGTCCTACCCCCCCTTCCCCCAGCACAAAATATAAGGATCTAATATACAAATAAAGATGGAGTAATTTCAGATCACTAAAGCTATGGGATATGAACGAGAATGAATCTGACATAATAAGCATGTCTAACGTAAGAGGTAACAAGGGAGGGAAACTAAATAGCTTGGAGAAGAAAGGGAATAAGCAATAAATTTATTTAAAATTGGTAAAAATAAATTAAAAAAGACTCGTGTTACAATCCAGAATTCACATAATATCAAAATTTTCAGAGGTACAATTCCAAAAAACAGAAGCCATTCATATTACTAGTACTGAAAAATATACTAAATATTACTAGTACTGCAAAATATATTAAGATGGTTATTAAAAGAAAAGGACTGTGATAAGGATTGTTATTGTAACTGTTGATTTCAACTATGAAGTGCGTACCCTGACTTACAGGCTGGACCAGTGAACACTATGCTCTGATAAATTCTTAATATATAATGACACTGTTAAGAAGTAAAGAGATAGAAATTATTAAATGTTACAGCTACATTTTATTGGAAATATCACGAGAAGGAAAAAACAAAACTATACACATATAGGACTAACTGGATTATAAGAAGGGAAAACATTATCATCTTACAGTAAATTAAGGAAACAAAACAATACATATTATATTACAAGGAATGTATATATACGAGTTACATGAAGAGTTCCTCAACTTATGTAACGACAGAACTAAACAGCTGATCCCCCCCCCAAAAAAAAAAAAATAAAAAAAAATAAAGGGTTAAGCCGGAAAAGTTACCAACTCAAGAGTACGAGGAAATTTCTTTTAACAAAAAAAAACTGAAGATCCCTACATGGTTATAGATGTAATATTAGGCTGTTAACTAACAAAAATAAGAGTTGGCTTTAGGACCAATACTCGCTGCCAAGCGTCAAGGACGCCATGGTAAATCTCGGTGGCCTTTCCAGGAGTCCACAGCCTCCAGTTATGTACGAGTGTTGGAATGAGTCATGCATAACCCACTTACCAATCATGTACGTTATACATATTTACACTAACTTACACATCACAGTGGATGGGCCATTAGCCTTTTGTCTTACTCTTATTATTTACTCATCCTTGTTCACACCTCTCCTTTCTGTCCTTTCCTCATCTTTATTCCCGCCTACTTAACATATCAGTTGTGAACTGTTATGTTAAGAGGTGCTGAAAAGTAATAAAAAAATAAAAGACAAACGAACAATTGGTGTGCCAATGATTCACCTGAGAAGTATGGTGATGACAATAGCGAAGACGAGTGCTATAACACACATGATGAGCATCTCCTTCCAAGTGGCCTGCAGGTCCCGTCCAGCGTTCCTGAAAAAACTGCTGATGCTCACACCGAAGAGGATGGCGCTGATGGCGTTAGTCTTGTTGGAAATACTGCTGCTACTGAGCGGCAGACACAGGTAGCCTATCAACGTCGAGCTGAAACAAGAACAAATTGAGGCACTCTTCGATATGCACACTTAGTTGCCTGGGCAACTATATATATAAATGGAGAGACAAAAACAGATAAAAAAAATTTGGTGTAAAGTATATAGTGAACGACAAAAAACTTAGCAACATACACAGAGGCAAAACTAAAGTAAACAGCGCTAGTGTGGTGTCTGCACCTGAAATAATTGTAGATATATGAAAAAGTTCGAAGAAACTGGCTGAGAAATACGAGTCAAGACTGAGAACATGAAATATGTAATCACATATATGATCAGGATTACAAGAATTTTTATTTTAGCGCTGCCAACAGCAATAGGAAGAGGCTACAATTATAAACCCAGAGGGTAACGCACAGGGCGAGGGTGACGAGCGGGGTCCCCCAA
Organism: Cherax quadricarinatus; assembly: GCF_038502225.1. Classification (NCBI taxonomy): domain Eukaryota; kingdom Metazoa; phylum Arthropoda; class Malacostraca; order Decapoda; family Parastacidae; genus Cherax; species Cherax quadricarinatus. Next base: position 22,957,907 of record NC_091299.1, read on the forward strand.
AGATCAATATTAGGATCCATGTTACGGTCTACCAGAGACGATAAAGGCCTGTGTAACACTGGATAGGGAACCGTTACATGAAGACTTAGTCATGACCACATACAACTCACCTATTGCTGCACCTTGATATTACCTTACCTGGGTGCAGATTTGCGAGGACTTAGAAGGTGCAGAAGGTGCTCCAAGACTCACCTGTTGGGTGAACAGTTATTCACGCAGGTTCCAAGCATAACCTCTCCTTTAGCTAGACCTTCTGCTGTCGATACGCCAAACGAAAGGTACCTGAAACATACACCGGTTATGTTATCTGCTGCTCAAATAACCCTACAAGTGTTATACTGGTAGAAGGAACCCGATAAAGGTATAATACTTATAAAAAACTGGGTATTGGTTTACTATGGTAGAAGGAATAGTCAAGATATTATACTGCTAGACAGCACTCAGGACCGATTACTCACGGCTTGCTGGTGAAGTTTTGGCCAGAGTTCGAGAGGTTGAAGTACTTTTTATTGTTTTGGCCGCAGACGTTGCCATACCGATCGTATCCGTGGATAAGGCGCTTCGGGTTACTCTTAACGCCCACATACACCATGAAGGCGATCTGAGGGGCAGAGAGGGATTACAAGGTGGTCAGCGAGGCAGACACGGATCAAGTAGGTGATGTCAGGGACATAAGGATCTAAGGAATGGCTAAGGCTTAAGAAGGAAAGAGGGAGAGGGACCAGAATAGTAATTAGATTAAAACCATGTAGATGAGAAAGGAAGGAGAATGAAAGGAAACAGAAGTGAGGAGAGGAGAAAATATAGTAAGGGGGAGAGAGATCTCGCACAGTTATCACATGAAGAGGGGCATTATGATATGGATCAAGGGATATCAGACGTATAAGACTCACAGTGCCAACCACGAAGGCGACGAAGAGGATGAGGAAGATGACATCCCTACACACGCGGTCCTGAAGCCTCGTAGCGAAGTCATCGTCCGTAGGTGGAGCCAACGTCTTCCCATTGAGCTGTAGATAGAATGAGAAACTCAGAATTGTGTGGGAGAGTGGGGGGGGGGAGGTTGAATCAGGGGCGGGGTTGTATGTGTATGTCGAATTGCCTATTTGTAATTACCAATTTATGGTTACAGGAAAAAACGTTTTAGCTCGTGGTGTTGCGTTTCGCGTAAGTTAATAAAATCTTGTTAGAGAAAGGATACAGATGCAACTGATGACATTTTATTGTGGCAACGTTTGGCTTTCCAGGAGCTTTGTCAAGCCGTTCATCGTATTAATTTACCTAACATTTTGTCGATAATTCTACCATTATTACTAATAAATCTTATTGGTTTTGACACAGTACACAAATAACCTGCACATAGGAAAAAGTAAAGCTTATGACGATGTTCGGTCCGTCTTGGACCATTCAAAAGTCACACTGACAGGGCGTGTCAGGACGGGCCAGGACGTGTCCTGGCCCGGGTCTTCTCCATGTGGTGACCCGGTAGTGACTCCCTCCCGAAGGAGAGTTGGTACAAATGATGTACCGTTTACAGCCCTATGGCAGACAAGGTGAATATTCGTGTCATAAGCTTTTGTATGTGCGGGTTATTTGTGTATTGTTCCAGTCATGGTATTGTTCCTTTTTGTTCTTTATTGACACAGTACATTATTTTTTTTAGGTAATTAGATTCATTCCATCATGAAAGTTGTCAATGCGTTATTCATACGATTGTCTGGTAATAATTCGTCTGATCACCATGGGTGTCTATTCTACCTATCTTAAAAATTGTATCACACAAATTATCTTCATGGGTCCATTTCCCACTTTCTTCCATTTCTGTTACGTAACATTTAACATTCAAGTCCGTTATTACCCATTTTGTGTGTTCTTTTTCATCTTGTTAAATTTTACAATAAAAAAAGTGCAAAACAAAAGAAAAAAAATGTTAGAAAAATTGTGTTGTGTGAAAGGAACAAGGAAGGCAATGAATAGCTAATGTTAACATAGCTAACACTGGACTGGCTAGCTAGATTAGTCTGATTATTGTTGGGTTTAAAGACTGTTGACTACACGAGTCATGAAGGACACGTAAATTGTTCACCACCAGTCAAGAATGCTTGATACCTAAAACTGAATTTTCAGCAAACTCAAATGTATATACATTGAGAGAAACATGCCTCTTGCTGTATATATCCCATGATAAATTAGACACATGTGCAACATCTGGGTATCTTTATTATGTAGACGTTTTGCCAGCCAGTGACTATCAATACGATACAGAAGACTGGAGAGGTAGATGGTGAGGAAATCAATTCCTCAGCCTAGAAGTAGGTGTTCAATACCGCAGCCTTGAGTTAACATTACCATGCCTACATCTAACATTCTGGACTAGACTATGGTAAGTTAGGTTAATCTTACATACCCTGTCAAACATTCTGGATTATTTTGAGTCATAGGGTGAGTGGACTATAGTGAGGTATTTTCTATTTTGTTTAATAAGGTTCCTCACAAACGAGTAATCTCAGCTATCTCCTCCTTATCTTAACTCATTTACTCCTCCGCCTCCCTCCCCTTCTCCATTATTCTCCTCCCTCTGCTCTCCCCCTTCCTCATTCTCCATCTCCTCTCAATCTTTCTCCATTTCTTCTTCCTCTTCCAGCTCCTCCCCCTCTTCTTCTTCCAGCTCCTCTTCTCCTTCCAGCTCCTCTTCTTCTCCTTCTTCCAGCTTCTCTTCTTTTCCCTCTTCCAGCTTCTCTTCCGTACGTGGTTGCCTCCTGCTCAGCCTGGCTCACTCACCAAGACTCTCCACACAGTATAACATAACTATGAGGCAGCAATACCAATAGGGAGCGCCGCCCCTTCATCAATTATTTCATGCTACTGGACGACACAGCCATCTTTTGTACTCTCTGGCTCGTGTACTTACCGCCTCACTGGCTTTACTCGCTAGTACTCGCCTAGTTGTACTCGCTTGTATTCACCGAGTTGTTCTTAGGTGTGACTTTGTAAATGGTCGAAGTTGGACCGAAACGTCGTCCTAAGCTTTTCTCTCGCCTATGTGCGGGTTATTTGTGTATTACGTAGTTGTGCTTACAGGCGTCAGTTCACAGCTCCTGGCCCCGCCTCTCGGCTCACATCGACCGGGTTCGTTAATTTTTGAGCTGCAGATCTCGATTGTACCTCGTCTTAAAGCTGTGACAAGTACTTGCCGGCACCGCCTATCATCTTGTGCGTTCCACTTGAGACGGAAAGGTATTTCCTGTGACTGCTATCTATGCGCGTGCGTTTTACGATGCGTACGCTCTCAAGGTTGCGTGCCCTGTTGTGCATACGTCCTCCAATGGTCGTGCGTTACGGTCTCTTGCGATTGTGCGTTTTCCAACGTGACGGGGTTTGTGCACGCGTCTGTTTTTCGGTGATGTGTGCGTGCACTGTTATGTGCGTATTACAGCGAGATCCTAGTCCACAGAGCCAAGATTTCGTATCACAAGCAGTACAGAGGCATGTTGTAAGGACCACCTGCCTCTGCACAACCGTCTCACTCTCACTAATAGCGAAGTGGCTGCTGGAGTTCAACCCAAACAAGTTCAAGATCATGTAGGTTTGGGAGGGTGAAAGAAGCACAGTCGAAGCAAAAAGGCTAGACAGTACCGTTCATAGAGACAGATCTTGGGGTGAGCAGCACACACAACATATCGCCAGAGGTACACATACGCTACACAACACAAGGCTGGAGCCCACAGCACCATTATGAACCCCACAGCACCAGAATGAAGCCCACAAAGCTAGAATGGAGCCCACAGCACTCAGAATGGAGCCCACAGCACTCAGAATGGAGCCCACAGCATTAGCATGGAGCCCACAGCACCAGCTTAGATCCCACACCTGTTGAAACATATCCAAAACTTGAGAAAATACAAAGGCTTGCAACAAGACTAGTCCCGAAGCTGAGGCAAACCAACTGAACCAATTGATCTTAGAAGAGATAAAAAAAAAAAAACAGAGAAGACATGATGACGACGTACAAGATACCCCGAGGATCGGGACATTCTGTGAGAAATGCGAGGTATAGGAGTGATGGTGTACAGATGGAAGCTGAAGACAGATAACCAACAGAGATGAGAGAATATTTTGTTTATTTTCAGTGTAGTGGGACGAGCTGGATGAGAAAGTACCCGAGGCGAGTTTTACACGCAGTTTTAAGAGCAGGTAAGACAGAGCCAAAGAGGTCATTAGTTGTCAGTTATACTGGTTGATTGTAATTTAAGAAGCAGGGACCAGGAACTGAAGTTCAGCTTACGCGAATACAAGTATGTGAGCATATAAATGCTTACATTAATGCATTCGTACATGCTTACATATTTACACGCAAATACGAGCGTTCACACACAAACAAACAAACAACAAAGGTTATTGGAACACTGTAGCGAAGATAACAGAAAAAATCGGTTTCAGGGACAGGAAATCCTGCCTAATTAATCTGGAATTCTGGGAGAGAATTACAGGAAGGGCAGTCCTTAGTGACCTGTATGTTTATTAACATTATAAATGACTTGATATCCTACCTCACCTGAGATTAATTCAGAAACTAGAAAAAAGTGAGATTAAAGTGGTCAAGTGAATGAGGGAGCACCTTATAGGAAGTTCACGAAGATGGTAAAATTAAACACAGATGAGGTATAATGTGATCCTTTATTGACTACGTTTCGCCCACATAGTGGACTTTATCACGTCACAAAGAGATCTTCCTGGGTAAAGAGTACATGAGTATATATAGTGTGGGGAATCAGGTGGAGAATGTTGGGCAGGTTATATTTGAGACGGACTTGCACGATGTCTCAAATACAACATTCTCCACCTGACTCTCGACACTATATATACTCGTGTACTCTTTACCCAAGTAGATCTCTTTGTGACGTGATAAAGTCCACTGTATGGGCGAAGCGTAGTCATTAAAGGATCACATTATACCTCATTTGTGTTTAATTGTACCATCGTGTCAGTAGTTTATACCTTGTATCTCCATAGCACACAAGAGCGCGCACATGTACACACACATGTATATATATATATGTATATATATATATATATATATATATATATATATATATATATATATATATATATATATATATATATATATATATATATATATATATATATATATATATATATATATATATATATGTATATATGTATATATATATATATATATATATATATATATATATATATATATATATGTATATATGTATATATATGTATGTATATATATATATGTGTGCAATAAGATCACAGTAAACAGGTGATTTCAAAATATGCAAGGCAACCGCTCTGAAAGAATGGAGAAGTTCCGGGCGCTTTCGTGGCTGCTCGCATTATCAAGGAACTATGTATCATAGTTCCTTGTATATGTGAGTGCGTATATAAATAGCATACAGTGCATATTGAATAGCAGAATAAACGAGATATGTATGCAAGGGATGGGGTACATCTTCCTGATGCAGGGGTGATTTCGTTAGCCAATTCAGTGGAAGGAGCTGCTGCTAAATTGTGTAAGGCTTTAAAATGATGGACGACGGAGATATGATAGGAAAACGTTCAGAAATCAGCATAGCTCATGAAATAGTTACTGACTAAAACTAAGGGAATTAGTCGGCCAACCAAGAGAGAGAGAGAGAGAGAGAGAGACAGACAGACAGAGACAGACAGACAGACAGACAAAGACAGAGAGGTGAAGCAAAAAACTCGATAGGATGTAGTATGTGAATAGTAAGAATGCAAGAAATACAATATACGAACTAAGACTAACTGCACATGTAAGAAACATAGATATCATTGAAGTAATGGAGACCTGGTTCAACCTGAAAAGTCCGGACATGCCTTCTGAATGCCATATACAGGGACGTAAGTTATTCCGCATTTAGAGTCAACAGGAGAGGGTGTGGAGTTGCTATGTGTGTTTGGAAAAATTTAAACTGTTGATCAGAATCGAATTACATGTGGAAGGAAAACAGACGAAATCTGTTTGACGGTTTCTCGAAGATCATGAAAAGTTATTAGGACTGATCAACATATACCCAAATCTACGAGTAAACAGTGACTACAGTAAATGTTTAAGGAATCACATTGCTAACGTATCAAAATAAGAAAAAAAAGTTATTTTAACTTGAGATTTTTAACTTCAGGCAATCTGAATAGACCAGTTTGACAGGAAATCTACAGCCTATGTATGTACTTGTTACAAATCGTCCAAAACTGATTTTTAGAATAGTTTGTGTCAGAACCAGCTAGAGGAAATAACTTGTCTGACCTAGTTCTGGCAAGCAAGGTATATCTGGAAAACAGTCATGAGATTGCTTGGAGAAAGCGATCATAAATCACTTAATTTCAGCATCACATCACCTTTAATAACCACTTTTTATTGAAGCCGATTATATGGGTTAAGGAAATTACACGAGTCGCGTAGCCTGGCTTAACTAGGGATTATCATGAGGCCGTGTCTGTGTTCAAGTGTTTTAACAACCAGTAATCGAACAACTACCAAACGCGCGAGACAGAAGCCATACGTAGCAAAGGGTTCATGTTATGTACCCACTGTACTCGATATTAAACACGCATGGCTTACGGAGGAAGAATTCTGTTCCACTTCCCCATGGAGGTAAGAGAAAATAAACAAGAACAAGAATTAGAAAGAAAATAGCAGAAAACCCAGAGGGGTGTACATATACACACACACACACACACACAAGCACACACAAGCACACACAAGCACGCACACACACACACACACACACACACACACACACACACACACACACACACACACACACACACACACACACACACGCTTATACAACAGGCCTAGTGTCTAATCGACATGTGCCTAGGACAAAATAGTAACTAACACAAGAGAAAGTTCAAAGGCTGCCAACTAGACTTGTCTTGGAGCTGAGAAAATTGCCGATATGCCGAGAGACTAGAGTAACCGAACGTGACGACTTTCTGGTCAAGGAGAGACATGATTAAAACGAGTAAAATCCAAGGTGGTGTTGACGAGTAGTGAAAAGCAGAGTTAAGGAGTCAAAGATGCAAGCTGAAGTCAAGTCACAGGAAGGTTAAAACGTAGATCTTCAGTATCAGGGTGGTAGATAAGAGCATTGTTATATTTGCAGGAGAACGATGTAGTGGGTAAGTAGAATACGCTAGATGACGAAGTATTAGAAGCATACTTCATCACAGCTTCAAGAACAGGAATGACAGAGCTTCTGGTAGCGACAGCAACGAAATAAAGTCAATTGACCAAATGAAATCTTTGGCCTACAGATGACTCCAGTTTCATCCCGTTCCCCATCGTATATCTCTTAACAATAAAAAGGCTTTCAAATGAACTGTTGTAAGTAAGAACTCTTAGCTTGTAAATAAAGATAGGAACTCTAAACCTAACCTTATAAAAACCTGCAAAGAGAGAGAGAGAGAGAGAAATAACAAAGGTGTTTGCTCGCCCTGGAAAGTGTGGTACGGTACATCCTCTCACAAGTGGCCACAACTAACGGTACTGCATCCCAAGACGTCACCTTAGTAAGTTTATTCAGGTACAGGTACACATAAATACAGTTACATAAATTATCATACATAGCAGCATATGTGTAGATTACCCAGAATAACCCAGAATAACCCAGTAAAGTCAGACTAAGTTAACTATTTCCATTGGGGTCCTTGTAATAACTTTTAATTATTTAAACCTTAAAAGTTAAAACAAGTAACGTAACTATGTGAAAAGCAGTTACAATAAAATGAGATATACTAGGAATAAGATAAACTGAGTTATTTACATCAGCATTAAAGACGATCAGCTCACAGTAGTAGCTACATGTATATTAGTTATACTTTGTTACCTTCCCATGTTAGATCAACGTTGCTCCTTAACCGAGAGAACATTATCATCACAAAAGCTCCCACCTCATATATAACTGCACCAAGTGTTAAATAATTAGTCACGCGACGAAAAATAATCGTATCTTTTCGTTTCGTCCACAAATAAACTGTGTCAAGGACGAAAATATTTGGCAAAAAGGTAATAATTAAGAATATTCTGTAGGAGACACATGTAAGAGACGCAACTGATACGTTTATTTCCTTCAGATGCAACAAGCGACGGTTAGAAGGTGGATGTGAACGTCTCCAGACATGTGTCAGACCGCATTTAGACTGTCTAAACTTCAGTAAGAAAATTAAATGTTGAAATGCTAGGAGAATTTATTGGTAGTCTGGCCCAATGTTGCCAGTGAGCTAAACACGGAGCTTAGTTAAACAAGTTATACTCAAACTATGTCCTTATCCCCTGGAACCATCACTCGTCTGTACATCTAATAAATTCAACCAGAACAACGGCTTTTACGACGTAGATAAATCTCTTGCCAGGAAACTTTTTCATCGTTATGCTACAACCAACCTTCCTGATCATCCCGTGCAGGTCCGTCTCAAATCCACCTCCTCAACATTCTCCACCTAACTCTCCACATCACTATGCCTCTATATATGTACTCATGTTCTTTCTGCTCAGGTATGACTTGATAAAGCCCACTATGTGGGCGAAACGTAGTCTATAAAGGATAGCATTATATTTCATTTGTCTTTTTTCCATCGTGTCGGTATTTTATACCATTTATGTACACCCTATCTCCTCAGCTAGGACCAAACATAAGCCAAGATACCCTGGAGCTGGATAAGGCACTGGCAAAACTACCCTGACATATCTATCCTGCAGCTGGGTCAAGTCCTGACGCTTTCTCTTCTCGTCTCAACCTTTGTGACGAAGCATCTGCATCCATCATACCTTCAACCAGTCTATCCTAGCCTTATCTATCGAGGATTGACTGGTTGTTATCCTGGTGTTCCGCTAGAGGGCTACCACAGTCAGTCTCCTTAGCAGAACGACACCTTCAAGTGCAAACACAAGCATCCAGCATTCTTGGACTGTGTAGACAGGTATCTAGGCTTATGGGCCATCCAGGGAGTGAGAGTAAGGACGAACTGGCATCCGTACACCTAGTACTGACCTTGAAGATGGACCGCTATACTGTACCCCGTCGTACATCTGGTCCTGACCTTGAAGCTGGACCGCTACTCCGGGACGGGGGTAAACACGGCCGACCTTAGCTGCGACTATTTTAAGACCTTCATAAAGAAGTAATGAAGCAGGCGACGCCTCTCCCAGCAGTCCTGCTGAACTGTTTTGAGACACCTGCCAGCAGTCATGCTGCATTGTCTTGGCACACACCTGCTGGGCCATTCATTTCATTACATTGCTCCTGAAGAAGCTTTTGCAACTGTAGCGTGAAAGGCCTAGAGCAACATACATATATACTTCATATTATATTATATGTCGTGCCGAATAGGCAGAACTTGCGATCTTGGCTTAAATAGCAACGCTCATCTTGCCATATAGGACAAGTGAACATTTGTGTATGCAATAATTTCGCCAAAATCATTCTGAACCTAACGAAAAAAATATATTCCACTGTGTTTGTTTAGTTTGTTCCACATCCTCATATCTGACATAGACAAGGATGTCAGCCACAGCACCGTGTCTTCCTTTGCAGATGACACCCGAATCTGCATGACAGTGTCTGCAGAAAACAATATGAAGTTCAACGATGAGAAATTTCAATTACTCAGATATGGTAAACACGAGGAAATTAAATCTTCATCAGAGTACAAAACAAATTCTGGCCACAAAATAGAGCGAAACACCAACGTCAAAGACCTGGGAGTGATCATGTCGGAGGATCTCACCTTCAAGGACCATAACATCGTATCAATCACATCTGCTAGAAAAATGACAGGATGGATAATGAGAACCTTTAAAACTAGGGATGCCAAGCCCATGATGACACTCTTCAGGTCACTTGTTCTATCTAGGCTGGAATATTGCTGCACACTAACAGCACCTTTCAAGGCAGGTGAAATTGCTGACCTAGAAAATGTACAGAGAACCTTCACGGCGCGCATAACGGAGATAAAACACCTCAATTACTGGGAGCGCTTGAGGTTCCTAAAACTGTATTCCCTGGAACGCAGGCGGGAGAGACACATGATTATATACACCTGGAAAATCCTAGAGGGACTAGTACCGAACTTGCACACGAAAATCACTCACTACGAAAGCAAAAGACTTTGCAGACGATGCAACATCCCCCCAATGAAAAGCAGGGGTGTCACTAGCACGTTAAGAGACCATACAATAAGTGTCAGGGGCCCGAGACTGTTCAACTGCCTCCCAGCATACATAAGGGGGATTACCAACAGACCCCTGGCAGTCTTCAAGCTGGCACTGGACAAGCACCTAAAGTCGGTTCCTGACCAGCCGGGCTATGGCTCGTACGTTGGTTTGCGTGCAGCCAGCAGTAACAGCCTCCTGGTGGATCAGGCTCTGATCCACCAGGAGGCCTGGTCACAGACCGGGCCGCGGGGGCGTTGACCCCCGGAACTCTCTCCAGGTAAACTCCAGTATTAAATTACTGTAAACAAATCTAAAATATATTTAGTTGAGTTAGGCTAAAATAAATTGCTCTTGTTATAATAAGGTTAGGTAAGTTTTCTAAGATTCTTTTGGTGAAAAATTAAATATTTCTTACATTAACATTAATGAAAAAATATATCTTTAAACGTACAAGAGAAAATTTCAAAAAGGACTTAGTTTTAAATGAGTTCTTGCTAATTGACCAGTTTTACATATTCGGCACGACATTATTATATATATATATATATATATATATATATATATATATATATATATATATATATATATATATATATATATATATATATATATATATATATATATATACACACAATTTCTTGCCGAATAGGTAAAACTTGTGACTTTGGCTTAAATAACAACGCTATTCTTGCCGAATAAGGCAAGTGAAAATTTGTGTATGCATTAATTTTGCAAAAATCATTCTGAACCTAACGAAAAACAAAATATCTCATTGTGTTTGTTTATTATTAAATTATTGCAAACTTATCTAAAATACATTTAGTGACCAAAAAAGAAAGAAAAACCACAAAAAGAAAATACTTTCATCATCATTCATCACTTTCACTCACACATAATCACTTTTTGTAGAGGCTCTCAGATGCAACAGTTTAGAAGCATATATAAAGATATATAACATCCCTCCAAACTGCCAATATCCCAAACCCCTCCTTTAAAGTCCAGGCATTGTACTTCCCATTTCCAGGACTCAAGTCCGGCTATATAAAATAACCGGTTTCCCTGAATCCCTTCACTAAATATTACCCTGCTCACACTCCAACAGCTCGTCAGGTCCCAAATACCATTCGTCTCCATTCACTCCTAACTAACACGCTCACGCACGCTTGCTGGAAGTCCAAGCTCCTCGCCCACAAAACCTCCTTTACCCCCTCCCTTCAACCTTTTCGAGGACGACCCTTACCCCCACTTCCTTCCCCATACAGATTTTTACGCTCTCCATGTCATTCTACTTTGATCCATTCTCTCTAAATGACCAACCCACCTCAACAACCCCTCTTCAGCCCTCTGACTAATACTTTTATTAACTCCACACCTTCTCCTAATTTCCACACTCCGAATTTTCTGCATAATATTTACACCACACATTGCCCTTAGACAGGACATCTCCACTGCCTCCAACCGTCTCCTCGCTGCTGCATTTACAACCCAAGCTTCACACCCATATAAGAGTGTTGGTACTACTATACTTTCATACCTTCCCTTCTTTGCCTCCATAGATAATGTTTTTTGTCTCCACATATACCTCAACGCACCACTCACCCGTTTTCCTTCATCAATTCTGTGGTTAACCTCATCCTTCATAAACCCATCTGCTGACACGTCAATTCCCGAATATCTAAAAACATTCACTTCTTCCATACTCCCTCTCCAATGTGATATCTTTTTTCTTTATCTAAATCATTCGATACCCTCATCACCTTACTCTTATCTATGTTCACTTTCAACTTTCTACCTTTACACACACACTCAATCTCGTCCACTAATCTTTGCAACTTTTCTTTAGACTCTCCCATAAGCACAGTATCATCAGCAAAAAGTAACTGTGTCAACTCCCATTTTGTATTTGATTCCCCATAATCTAGTCCTACCCCTACCCCAACACCCTAGCCTTTACTTCTTTTACAACCCATTCTACAAATATATTAAACAACCATGGTGATATTACACATCCCTGTCTAAGACCTACTTTTACCGGGAAGTAGTCTCCCTCTCTTCTACACACCCTAACCTGAGCCTCACTATCCTCATAAAAACTCTTTACAGCATTTAGTAACTTACTACCTATTCCATATACTTGCAACATCTGCCACATTGCTCCTCTATCCACTCTATCATGTGCCTTTTCTAAATCCATAAATGCAATGAAAACTTCCCTACCTTCATCTAAATACTGTTCACATATCTGCTTCAATATAAACACTTGATCTACATATCCCCTACCCACTCTCAAGCCTCCTTGCTCATCTGCAATCCTACGCTCTGTCTTACCTCTAATTCTTTCAATAATAACCCTTCCTGGTATACTCAGTAAATTTATTCCCCTATAATTTTTACAATCTCTTTTGTCCCCCTTCCCTTTATATAAAGGAACTATACATGTTCTCTGCCAATCCGTAGGTACCTTCCCCTCTTTCATACATTTATTAAACAAAAATACCAACCACTCCAACACTATACCTCCCCCCACTGCTTTTAACATTTCTGTCATGATCCCATCAGTTCCAACTGCTTTGCCCTCTTTCATTCTAAGTAATGCCTCATGCACCTCCCCCACACTCACATCCTGCTCTTCTTCACTCGTAAAAGATGTTATACCTCCCTGACCAGTGCATGAAATTACCTCCTCCCTTTCTTCATCGACATTTAAAATACCTCCAGCTCCCCATCTACTAACTTCCCTACTCTGTTTTTAGCTGACAAATCCATTCGTTCCCTAGGCTTTCTTAACTTGTTTATCTCACTCCAGAATCTTTTCTTATTTTCTTCAAAATTTCTTGACAGTGCCTCTCCCACTGTATCAACTGCTCTCCTTTTGCACTCTCTCACCACTCTCTTTACCTTTCTTTTACTCTCCATATACTCTGCTCTTCTTATATCACTTCTGCTTTGTAAAAACCTCTCATAAGCTACCTTTTTCTCGTTTATCACACCCATTACTTCATCATTCCACCAATCACTCCTCTTTCCTCCTGCACCCACCTTCCTTTAGCCACAAACTTCTGCCCCACATTCTAATACTGCATTTTTAAAACTATTCCAACCCTCTTCAACCCCCCACTACTCATACTTGCACCAGCCCACCTTTCTGCCAATAGTTGCTTATATCTCACCCTAACTTCCTCCTCCCTTAGTTTATACACTTTCACCTCTCTCTTACTTGTTGTCATTTTCCTTTTGTCCCATCTGCCTCTTACTCTAACTGTAGCTACAACTAAATAATGATCTGATATATCAGTTGCCCCTCTATAAACATGTACATCCTGGAGCCTACCCATCAACCTTTTATCCACCAATACATAATCTAACAAACTTTTATTATGTGCTATATCATACCTTGTATACTTATTTATCCTCTTTTTCATAAAATATTTTATTACTTATTACCAAACCTCTTTCTTCATATAGTTCAATTAAAGGCTCCCCATTTTCATTTACCCCTGGCACCCCAAATTTACCTATTACTCCCTCCACAACATTTTTACCCACTTCAGCATTGAGATCCCCAACCACAAGTACTCTCGCACTTGGTTCAGAACTCCCCATGCACTCAATCAACATTTCCCAAAATCTCTCTCTCTCTTCTACACTTCTCTCTTCTCCAGGTTCATATACGCTTACTATAACCCACTTTTCACATCCAACCCTTATTTTACTCCACATCATCTTTGAATTAGTACATTTATATTCCCTCTTTTCCTGCCATAACTTATCCTTCAGCATTATTGCTACAAAATTTCATCCTTCTTTAGCTCTAGCTCTATTTGAAACCCCTGACCTAATCCCATTTATTCCTCTCCACTGAAACTCTCCCACCCCCATCCAGCTTCTTCTCATTCATAACATCCACAATCATCTCTTTCTTATCATTTGCACATCTACGCACATTCAAACATCCCACTTTGACGGGTTTTTCTTTTTAGTAAGCTATATGGGAAAAGGGGTTACTAGCCCATTGTTCCCGGCATTTTAGTTGACTTTTACAACACGCATGACTTACGGAGGAAAGATTCTTATTCCACTTCCCCATGGATATAAAAGTAAAAGCAATAAGAACAAGAACTATTAAGACAAAATCAAAGAAAACTCAGATGAGTGTGTATACATAAACGTGTACATGTATGTGTAGTGTGACCTAAGTGTAAGTAGAAGTAGCAAGACGTACCTGAACTCTTGCATGTTTATAACACAGAAAAAAGAAACCAGCAATCCTACCATCATGTCAAACAATTACAGGCTTTCGTTTTACGCTTACTTGGCAGGACGGTAGTACCTCCCTGGGCGGTTGTTGTCTACCAACCAACTATCGCGAACAATATCGCGAACAAGCGATGCATGATGCAAAACCACGGGAGGTGAATAATAGCTCTAGGCCTTTTATGTTGCAATCAACACATCAGGAGCTTGAAATGTTGCAGAAAAGAGGAGGTCCAAGCTGATACGATCACAAGGAGCGCCTTTGCTCCAGCAAAAACGCTCCCTGTGACTTTCTAGCTCCTGCCACAGTGAGTTTGTGTGTATACTCACCTATTTGTACTCACCTATTTGTGGTTGCAGGGGTCGAGTCACAGCTCCTGGCCCCGCCTCTTCGCTGATTGCTACTAGGTCCTCTCTCTCCCTGCCCCACGAGCTCTATCATACCTCGCCTTAAAACTATGTATGGTTCCTGCCTCCACCACATCACTTTCTAGGCTATTCCATGGCCTGACTACTCTATGACTGAAGAAATACTTCCTAACATCCCTTTGATTCATCTGAGTCTTCAACTTCCAATTGTGACCTCTTGTGTCTGTGTCCCATCTCTGGAACATCCCATCTTTGTCCACCTCGTCTATTCCGCGCAGTATTTTATATGTTGTTATCATGTCTCCCCTGACCCTCCTGGCCTCCAGTGTCGTCAGGCCGATTTCCCTCAACCTTTCTTCATAGGACAATCCCCGTAGCTCTGGGACTAGTCTTGTTGCAAACCTTTGCACTTTCTCTAATTTCTTGACGTGCTTGACTAGGTGTGGATTCCAAACTGGTGCTGCATACTCCAGTATGGGCCTGACGTAGATGGTGTACAGAGTCTTAAACGAATCCTTACTGAGGTATCGGAACGCTATCCGTAGGTTTGCCAGGCGCCCGTATGCTGCAGCAGTTATCTGATTGATGTGCGCCTCAGGAGATATGCTCGGTGTTATACACACCCCCAGATCTTTTTCCTTGAGTGAGGTTTGCAGTCTTTGGCCATCTAAACTATATTGTGTCTGCGGTCTTCTTTGCCCTTCCCCAATCTTCATGACTTTGCATTTGGCAGGGTTAAATTCAAGGAGCCAGTTGCTGGACCAGGCTTGTAGCCTGTCCAGATCTCTTTGTAGTCCTGCCTGATCCTCGTCCGATTCGATTCTTCTCATTAACTTCACATCGTCTGCAAACAAGGACACTTCTGAGTCTATCCCTTCCGTTATGTCGTTCACGTATACCAAGAACAGCACAGGTCCTAGGACTGACCCCTGTGGAACCCCGCTTGTCACAGGCGCCCACTCTGACACCTCGTCGCGTACCATGACTCGTTGTTGCCTCCCTGTCAGTGTGTGTGTGTTAGTTAGTTAGTTAGTTAGTTACCATTTTGTCCTAGGCACATGTCGATTAGACACTAGGCCTGTTGTACGTGTGTGTGTGTGTGTGTATGCGTGTGTGTATGCGTGTGTGTGTATGCGTGAGTGTATGTGTATGTGTGTGTGTGTATGCGTGTGTGTGTGTGTGTGTGTGTGTGTGTGTGTGTGTGTGTGTGTGTGTGTGTGTGTGTGTGTGTGTGTGTGTGTGTGTGTGAGAGAGAGATAATATGCCAGACACAGGGGTGGTGGGGTAGGATGTAAGGGTAAGTAAGGGGGTCGAAGAGATAAGAAACAGCATTAGTTTAGGAAGGTAGTCATAACTCTGGTGTTGTTACCTTATATAACAAAGGTTAGATAGATGACGGAAGAGAACTGACGCGGCACTCTGGTAGCAGCTTAATGAATAATTCACTGTGTGTACCTGTGTATCATTGTACCACTGTAAACACACATCTGTACCAGTACTCACACTTGTACCCTCACACCTGCACTCTCACACCTGTACTCTCACACATGTACTCTCACACCTGTACTCTCACACCTGTAAACTCTCAGTATGTTTACACTTAATGTTTGCCAAAATCCATAATTTAGAACTTTTAATTAATCTTGGGTGATTGTGTGCAGTTGAAACAGCCATGATGATCCTCGTGGAGACAGTGTACAAGTCTACAACACTCCCACAGCTGTCTGTCCTTCACACACTGCAACGCTGTCAGTTCTCTACTGCTTTAATTTTTTCTTCTTCAGTAATACACCTAATTACACAATAGTAGTAAATAGGTAGACGTACCTAGTTCTTGTCAACAGTCAGTTTCGGTGAGGACTCACAATCTGCATTCTTTCTTGCCCATATACTCTCATGTATATACACAAACAATATTAGTAATAATGCTGATTATATATATATATATATATATATATATATATATATATATATATATATATATATATATATATATATATATATATAAACACTGATCTCTGGCTGAAGGAGATTCAAACCTACGAACCTTGGAACAAGGTACGCAGTGCTTTACCAATCTACCCACACTGGACCAATACCTTGCAGTCCAGCTTGCGCTAGACTTTGATCCAAGGCAGCCAGCTTTTAGGGAGAAGGCTTACAGCTTTTCATCTCATCCCCTGCATGCATCAGCCTTAGTAGAGATGAAAAGCTGTAAGCCTTCTCCCTGAAAGTTGGCTGCCTTGGATCAAAGTCTAGCGCAAGCTGGACTGCAAGGTATTGGTCCAGTGTGGGTAGATTGGTAAAGCACTGCGTACCTTGTTCCAAGGTTCGTAGGTTTGAATCTCCTTCTGCCAGAGATCAAAGTTTGTGTATATTTCGCCTGCTATTGCGAATTCCTTGTGTGTGTGTATATATATATATATATATATATATATATATATATATATATATATATATATATATATATATATATATATATATATATATATATATATATATATTTCTTCTTCTTATTCTTTTTAGTAATCTTTACAGGAAAAGGGGTTACTAGCCCATTGTTCCCGGCATTTTAGTTGACTTTTACAACACGCATGGCTTACGGAGGAAAGATTCTTATTCCACTTCCCCATGGATATAAAAGGAAAATTAATAAGACCAAGAACTATTAAGATAAAATCAAAGAAAACTCAGATGAGTGTGTATAAATAAATGTGTACATGTATGTGTAGTGTGACCTAAGTGTAAGTAGAAGTAGCAAGACATGCCTGTAATCTTGCATATTTATGAGACAGACAAAAGACATCAGCAATCCTACCATCATGTAAAACAATCACAGGCTTCGTTTTACACTCACTTGGCAGGACGGTAGTACCTCCCTGGGTGGTTGCTGTCTACCAACCTACTACCTGCCTCGGTGGGAGACGGCCGACTTGTTGAAAAAAAAAATATATATATATATATATATATATATATATATATATATATATATATATATATATATATATATATATATATATATATATATATATATATATATAATCAGGATTACCTCCACCACCTTGTGGCTGGAGGGAGCAACCCTGGAAATAACTGGAGTAGTTACCTACCTTGGGAGTATATGGACCGACCCTGGAGGAGGAGCGGGAGTGATGGTGGACAGGCGGGGTACGTCCTACCCTGGACGGGGGACGGGAGTGGGTGACAGCCAGTTTGTGGATGATGTTCCCCAGTCATCCACTACAAGTTGGCCTTGTCGTTCTCCTCCTCCCCTTCCTTCTCCTTCTCCTTCTCCTCCTCCTCCGCTTCCTCCTCGGGCGTCAGGACTTCTGGGGCTAAGTGGCGGGGCTGTCTCTCATGAATATTCCTCACGGTAAAGATTATCACGCTGTGTCAGTCACTACAGTCTCTGTACCACTGTGTCGATCACTACACTCTCTGTACCACTGTATCGATCACTACACTCTGTTTCACCCACTACGTTACTTCAGGTACACATATCAGCAACTGTTGTATTCCTCAAATTGTACTACCTGGGAGCCAAGTTGAGAAAGATATAAAACACACACACACACACACACACACACACACACACACACACACACACACACACACACACACACACACACACACACACACACACACACACTATGATGATGCTGGAGGGACCAATTCTACACACTGGAATTACTCCTTACCAGAGCACGAAACTTGGTAGGTGTAAAATACCCATAATGCAAAGAGGAATGCAATAAGTAAACTAAGAGTTAACTAAGTATATTGGGTCCTAAACCTTTCAACACCTCCTTCAAAC
Source organism: Cherax quadricarinatus (assembly GCF_038502225.1). NCBI lineage: Eukaryota > Metazoa > Arthropoda > Malacostraca > Decapoda > Parastacidae > Cherax > Cherax quadricarinatus. Next base: position 22,976,554 of record NC_091299.1, read on the forward strand.
ACTAGACCCATAACTGTCTTCAAGAATCTTAAAAAGTTCCTCCTGACCATTCTGTATTAACCGTCGTACTGCCTTCATCGAGTACCAACCATCTGTTTGATCAGGTCATTATCCAGGAGGTCTGGTCTGAGACCTTATCGTAGATTTAAAAGGAAATCACTCGCAGAGTGATTATGATTATCATGGGGGAGCGCTAAACCCGTAGAATTATACAGCGCCTGTGGGGGGGAGGATATGGAAGGTATTTAGACTTAATTCAGGTAACTGGAGCACAGATCCAATTCCCTAGATCAAGAGCCCCTCACCAGCGTCAAGGAACTTCCCTCGAGGGAGACGGAATCTAGAGTGATGTAGAGTGCGTACCAGAACTCTGGGTTTTCCTCTGAGTCACTAGAAGTACTGTGTTGCACACTGCTGCATCGTTATGTTGCAAGTGTTGCAACAGCGCCTCCTTGTAGTTTCCAGCCCAGTCTTTACTGTTATCTTAAACGCTGCTCACCGACCACTTCTTTGTATCTGTTGCAGCTGCTCTTAGTGTATCATTACACCTGTCGCACGAAGACCATTATTCCCACACCTGTAGCTGACTGACCAGTGTTCCCACACCTGTAGCTGACTGACCAGTCTTCCCACAATTGTAGCTGACTGACCAGTCTTCCCACAATTGTAGCTGACTGACCAGACTTTCCACACCTGTAGCTAACTGACCAGTCTTCCCACACCTGTAGCTAACTGACCAGTCTTCCCACACCTGTAGCTGACTGGCCAGTCTTCCCACACCTGTAGCTGACAAGCCAGTCTTCCCACACCTGTAGCTGACCAGTCTTCCCACACCTGTAGCTGGCAAGCCAGTCTTCCCACACATGCAGTGACTGCTGCAGTATCCCACCACCACTGGAGTTTACCTGGACTACCACTAAACCATGTATACCGCCTAGACAATGTAATACAACTGTACCAGTAGTGAAACTAGCATTGTTTATATATTAACCATTACAACCATCTACTTATTCAGTTCATCAAGAACTGCAAGAAGCCCCTATCACGAGCCTTTTCCATCCTATGGAGAGGGAGCATGGACACGGGGGTCGTCCCACAGTTACTAAAAACAACAGACATAGCCCCACTCCACAAAGGGGGCAGTAAAGCAACAGCCAAGAACTACAGACCGATAGCACTAACATCCCATATCATAAAAATCTTTGAAAGGGTCCTAAGAAGCAAGATCACCACCCATCTAGAAACCCATCAGTTACACAACCCAGGGCAACATGGGTTTAGAACAGGTCGCTCCTGTCTGTCTCAACTTTTGGATCACTACGACAAGGTCCTAGATGCACTAGAAGACAAAAAGAATGCAGATGTAATATATTCAGACTTTGCAAAAGCCTTCGACAAGTGTGACCATGGCGTAATAGCGCATAAAATGCGTGCTAAAGGAATAACAGGAAAAGTCGGTCGATGGATCTATAATTTCCTCACTAACAGAACACAGAGAGTAGTCGTCAACAGAGTAAAGTCCGAGGCAGCTACGGTGAAAAGCTCTGTTCCACAAGGCACAGTACTCGCTCCCATCTTGTTCCTCATCCTCATATCCGACACAGACAAGGATGTCAGCCACAGCACCGTGTCTTCCTTTGCAGATGACACCCGAATCTGCATGACAGTGTCTTCCATTGCAGACACTGCAAGGCTCCAGGCGGACATCAACCAAATCTTTCAGTGGGCTGCAGAAAACAATATGAAGTTCAACGATGAGAAATTTCAATTACTCAGATATGGTAAACACGAGGAAATTAAATCTTCATCAGAGTACAAAACAAATTCTGGCCACAAAATAGAGCGAAACACCAACGTCAAAGACCTGGGAGTGATCATGTCGGAGGATCTCACCTTCAAGGACCATAACATTGTATCAATCGCATCTGCTAGAAAAATGACAGGATGGATAATGAGAACCTTCAAAACTAGGGAGGCCAAGCCCATGATGACACTCTTCAGGTCACTTGTTCTATCTAGGCTGGAATATTGCTGCACACTAACAGCACCTTTCAAGGCAGGTGAAATTGCTGACCTAGAAAATGTACAGAGAACCTTCACGGCGCGCATAACGGAGATAAAACACCTCAATTACTGGGAGCGCTTGAGGTTCCTAAACCTGTATTCCCTGGAACGCAGGCGGGAGAGATACATGATTATATACACCTGGAAAATCCTAGAGGGACTAGTACCGAACTTGCACACGAAAATCACTCACTACGAAAGCAAAAGACTTTGCAGACGATGCAACATCCCCCCAATGAAAAGCAGGGGTGTCACTAGCACGTTAAGAGACCACACAATAAGTGTCAGGGGCTCGAGACTGTTCAACTGCCTCCCATCATACATAAGGGGGATTACCAACAGACCCCTGGCAGTCTTCAAGCTGGCACTGGACAAGCACCTGAAGTCGGTTCCTGACCAGCCGGGCTGTGGCTCGTACGTTCGTTTGCGTGCAGCCAGCAGTAACAGCCTGGTTGATCAGGCTCTGATCCACCAGGAGGCCTGGTCACAGACAGGGCCGCGGGGGCGTTGACCCCCGGAACTCTCTCCAGGTAAACTCCAGGTATACCGCATCTGTCATCATCAGACTGACACTATCACCGCTCCACTCTCCTGTTACTATTGCACAAATTATATTTACGAAGCCAATACAGTCAGTCATAATTTGTATTTCACAATCCACAATTCATGTCCTGTAACGAAATTTAGACAAAAGAGTCAATATCCCCATTCTTTATGTCCTAAGAGAGGTCGGGTTTTTAGGCGAGCACACTGTGCGGGTGGCACTCTGGGGAGAGTGGGTGCAGCAAGTGTGGCCCTATAAGTGTGGCCCTGCTAATGTGGCCCTGTTAATGTGGCCCTAATGTGGCCCTGCCAGTGTGACCCTGCCAGTGTGACCCTGCCAGTGTGACTGCCAGTATGGCCCTGTTAATGTGGCTCTACTAGTGTGGCTCTCCCAGTGTGATCCTGCCAGTGTGATCCTGCCAGTGTGAGCCTACTAGTGTGGCCCTGCCAGTGTGGCTCAGAGAGTGTGGCTCTACTAGTGTGGCCCTGCTAATGTGGCCATGCCAGTGTGGTCCTGCAAGTGTAGCCCTGCTAGTGTGATCCTGCTACTGTGCCTTACTAGTGTGGCCCTGCCAGTATGGCACTATCAGTGTGGCTGTGCTAGTGTGGCCTGCCAGTGTATCCCTGCTAGTGTGCCCCCTGCTAGTGTGACCCTGCCAGTGTGGCAATGCTAGTGTGGCAATGCTAGTATGGCTCTGCTAGTGCCACCCTGCTAGTGTGGTCCTGTTAGTGTGGTCCTGCCAGTGTGACCCTGCTAGTGTGGCCCTGCCAGTGAGGCAATGCTAGTGTGGCCCTGCCAGTGTGGCAATGCTAGTATGACTCTGCTAGTGTGGTCCTGCCAGTGTGACTGCCAGTGTGACTCTGCTAGTTTGGCAATGCTAATGTCACCCTGCCAATGTGGCAATGCTAGTGTGGCCTGCCAGTGTGGCCCTGCTAGTGTGACCCTGCTAGTTTGGCAATGCTAATGTCACCCTGCTAGTGTGACCCTGCCAGTGTGGCAATGCTTGTGTGGCCCTGCCAGTATGGCCCTGCTAGTGTGACCCTGTCAGTGTGGCAATGCTAGTGTGACCCTGTCAGTGTGACCCTGTGCTAGTGTGGCTCTGCCAGTTTGACCCCTGCTAGTGTGGCTAGATCAGTGTGGCAATGCTAGTGTGGCTCTTCCATTGTGACCCTGCTAGTGTGGTCCAGCCAATGTGACCCTGCCAGTAGGACCCTACTAGTGTGGCCCTGCTAGTGTGACCCTGCCAGTGTGGCCCTGCTGATGTGGCCGTACTAGTGTGACCCTGCCAGAGTGAACCTGCCAGAGTGAACCTGCCAATGTGGCCCTGCCAGTGTGGCCCTACAAGTGTGGTCTTCCCAGTGTAGCCCTGCTACTGTGATCCTGTTACTGTGGCTCTACTAGTGTGCCTCTGCCAGTGTGACCCTGCCAATGTGGCAATGCTAGTGTGGCCCTGCCAATGTGGCAATGCTAGTGTGGCCCTGCCAGTGTGGCAATGCTAGTGTGGCTCTGCCAGTGTGACTCTGCTAGTGTGGTCCTACCAGTGTGATCCTGCCAGTGTGGCAATACTAGTGTGGCTCTGCCAATGTGGCAATGCTAGTGTGGCTCTGCCAGTCTGACCCTGCTAGTGTGGTCCTGCCAGTGTGGTCCTGCCAGTGTGGCTCTGCCAGTGTGATCCTGCTAGTGTGACCCTGCCAGTGTAGCAATGCTAGTGTGGCCCTGCCAGTGTGGCCCTGCCAGTGTAACCCTGCCAGTGTGACCCTGCCAGTGTGGCCCTGCCAGTGTGGCCCTGCCAGTGTGACCCTGCCAGTGTGGCCCTGCCAGTGTGACCCTGCCAGTGTGGCCCTGCCAGTGTGACCCTGCCAGTGTGGCCCTGCCAGTGTGACCCTGCCAGTGTGACCCTGCCAGTGTGGCCCTGCCAGTGTGACCCTGCCAGTGTGACCCTGCCAGTGTGACCCTGCCAGTGTGGCCCTGCCAGTGTGACCCTGCCAGTGTGGCCCTGCCAGTGTGACCCTGCCAGTGTGGCCCTGCCAGTGTGACCCTGCCAGCGTGGCCCTGCCAGTGTGGCCCTGCCAGTGTGACCCTGCCAGTGTGACCCTGCCAGTGTGGCCCTGCCAGTGTGGCCCTGCCAGTGTGACCCTGCCAGTGTGACCCTGCCAGTGTGACCCTGCCAGTGTGACCCTGCTTGTGAGAGAGGTAGTGGTGGTGAGAAATATTTACAAGTTTTCAATAATGCTCACAGAGAACTCTGCTCGTTATTGACAACTGTATCGACGTATCTGTTGCGACTCGCATCAACGGCAAACAATGGGTTCTGAGACCATTTGGTCAGGATCGACGGTAAACAACGAATTCTAACACTCTACAGACAGATTTAAGGTTCTAAGAACATTTAAGAAAGTTTACAATGGCAAATTGGGGATTCCAAAACCATTTAAGAAGGTTTATGAAGTAAACAATGGGTTCTAAAACCATTTAGAAACGTTTCAGTGGAAAACAGTTGGTTCTAAGACCATTTAAGACCATATATATATATATATATATATATATATATATATATATATATATATATATATATATATATATATATACCACGGCCGTGAGAGTAGTGTCATACAGGGTCGTGACATCAGTGACACACTGCCGTAACGACAGTGACACACATGAACATGACATTTGTGGGACACACTACACAACACAGCCGTGACAGTAGTGAGACAACACAACCGTGACAGTAGTGAGACACTACACAACAGCCGTGACAGTAGTGAGACACTACACAACAGCCGTGACAGTAGTGAGACACTACACAACACAGCCGTGACAGTAGTGAGACACTACACAACACAGCCGTGACAGTAGTGAGACACTACACAACACAGCCGTGACAGTAGTGAGACACTACACAACACAGCCGTGACAGTAGTGAGACACTACACAACACAGCCGTGACAGTAGTGAGACACTACACAACACAGCTGTGACAGTAGTGAGACACTATACAACACAGCCGTGACAGTAGTGAGACACTACACAACACAGCCGTGACAGTAGTGAGACACTACACAACACAGCCGTGACAGTAGTGAGACACTACACAACACAGCCGTGACAGTAGTGAGACACTACACAACCGTGACAGTAGTGAGACACTACACAACCGTGACAGTAGTGAGACACTACACAACCGTGACAGTAGTGAGACACTACACAACACAGCTGTGACAGTAGTGAGAGACACTACACAACACAGCCGTGACAATAGTAGGAGACACTACAAAACACAGCCGTGACAATAGTGATACACTACACAAGACAGCCGTGACAATAGTGAGAGACAGTAACAACACCTCCACACGACACAACACAAGACGGAACACTGGTGGTGGTGGGGCTGATGTAACTCTGCCAGCCCCAACATTCTCCACACTCTCCTCCCCCCCACCCTCCCTCCCATACATCCTCAATACTATCCCCCACCTTGTCTCCCTCACCACACCAACATAACTCTCCAACAAACCCCCCCATCCACCACCACTGCACCTCACACTAACACTGCAAACTGCTGCAAACAATCTCTCAGAGTTGTGTTAGATGAGAAAAATGAAATACTTGATAATATCCTCATTATCCTACTGAAGTTTCCCAGCTCAGACTGACACTACTGAAGTTTCCCAGCTCAGACTGACACTACTGAAGTCTCCCAGCTCAGACTGACACTACTGAAGTCTACCACCTCAGGCTGACACTACTGAAGTCTCCCAGCTCAGACTGACACTACTGAAGTCTCCCAGCTCAGGTTGACACTACTGAAGTCTCCCAGCTCAGGTTGACACTACTGAAGTCTCCCAGCTCAGGTTGACACTACTGAAGTCTATCACCTCAGGTTGACACTACTGAAGTCTCCCAGCTCAGGTTGACACTACTGAAGTCTATCACCTCAGGTTGACACTACTGAAGTCTCCCAGCTCAGGTTGACACTACTGAAGTCTACCACCTCAGGTTGACACTACTGAAGTCTATCACCTCAGGTTGACACTACTGAAGTCTCCCAGCTCAGACTGACACTGGAGTTTACCTGGAGACCTGGAGAGAGTTCCGGGGGTCAACGCCCCCGCGGCCCGGTCTGTGACCAGGCCTCCTGGTGGATCAGAGCCTGATCAACCAGGCTGTTGCTGCTGGCTGCACGCAAACCAACGTACGAGCCACAGCCCGGCTGGTCAGGAACCGACTTTAGGTGCTTGTCCAGTGTCAGCTTGAAGACTGCCAGGGGTCTGTTGGTAATACCCCTTATGTATGTTGGGAGGCAGTTGAACAGTCTCGGGCCCCTGACACTTATTGTATGGTCTCTTAACGTGCTAGTGACACCCCTGCTTTTCATTGGGGGGATGTTGCATCGTCTGCCAAGTCTTTTGCTTTCGTAGTGAGTGATTTTCGTGTGCAAGTTCGGTACTAGTCCCTCTAGGATTTTCCAGGTGTATATAATCATGTATCTCTCCCGCCTGCGTTCCAGGGAATACAGGTTTAGGAACCTCAAGCGCTCCCAGTAATTGAGGTGTTTTATCTCCGTTATGCACGCCGTGAAGGTTCTCTGTACATTTTCTAGGTCAGCAATTTCACCTGCCTTGAAAGGTGCTGTTAGTGTGCAGCAATATTCCAGCCTAGATAGAACAAGTGACCTGAAGAGTGTCATCATGGGCTTGGCCTCCCTAGTTTTGAAGGTTCTCATTATCCATCCTGTCATTTTTCTAGCAGATGCGATTGATACAATGTTATGGTCCTTGAAGGTGAGATCCTCCGACATGATCACTCCCAGGTCTTTGACGTTGGTGTTTCGCTCTATTTTGTGGCCAGAATTTGTTTTGTACTCTGATGAAGATTTAATTTCCTCGTGTTTACCATATCTGAGTAATTGAAATTTCTCATCGTTGAACTTCATATTGTTTTCTGCAGCCCACTGAAAGATTCGGTTGATGTCCGACTGGAGCCTTGCAGTGTCTGCAATGGAAGACAATGTCATGCAGATTCAGGTGTCATCTGCAAAGGAAGACACGGTGCTGTGGCTGACTTCCTTGTCTATGTCGGATATGAGGATGAGGAACAAGATGGGAGCGAGTACTGTGCCTTGTGGAACAGAGCTTTTCACCGTAGCTGCCTCGGACTTTACTCTGTTGACGACTACTCTCTGTGTTCTGTTAGTGAGGAAATTATAGATCCATCGACCGACTTTTCCTGTTATTCCTTTAGCACGCATTTTGTGCACTATTACGCCATGGTCACACTTGTCGAAGGCTTTTGCAAAGTCTGTATATATTACATCTGCATTCTTTTTATCTTCTAGTGCATTTAGGACCTTGTCGTAGTGATCCAATAGTTGAGACAGACAGGAGCGACCTGTTCTAAACCCATGTTGCCTTGGGTTATGTAACTGATGGGTTTCTAGATGGGTGGTGATCTTGCTTCTTAGGACCCTTTCAAAGATTTTTATGATATGGGATGTTAGTGCTATCGGTCTGTAGTTCTTTGCTGTTGCTTTACTGCCCCCTTTGTGGAGTGGGGCTATGTCTGTTGTTTTTAGTAACTGTGGGACGACCCCAGTGTCCATGCTCCCTCTCCATAGGATGGAAAAGGCTCGTGATAGGGGCTTCTTGCAGTTCTTGATGAACACGGAGTTCCATGAGTCTGGCCCTGGGGCAGAGTGCATGGGCATGTCATTTATCGCTTGTTCGAAGTCATTTGGCGTCAGGATAACATCGGATAGGCTTGTGTTAACCAAATTTTGTGGCTCTCTCATAAAAAATTCATTTTGATCTTCGACTCTCAGTCTGGTTAGCGGCTTGCTAAAAACTGAGTCATATTGGGACTTGAGTAGCTCATTCATTTACTTGCTGTCATCTGTGTAGGACCCATCTTGTTTAAGTAGGGGCCCAATACTGGATGTTGTTCTAGACTTTGATTTGGCATAGGAGAAGAAATACTTTGGGTTTCTTTCGATTTCATTTATGGCTTTTAGTTCTTCCCGCGATTCTTGACTCCTATGAGATTCCTTTAGCTTGAGTTCGATGCTTGCTATTTCTCTGACCAGTGTCTCCCTACGCATTTCAGATATATTGACCTCTTTTAGCCGCTCTGTTATTCTTTTCCGTCGCCTGTAAAGGGAGCGCCTGTCTCTTTCTATTTTACATCTACTCCTCCTTTTTCTTAGAGGAATAAGCCTTGTGCATACATCGAGTGCCACCAAGTTAATCTGTTCTAGGCATACGTTGGGGTCTGTGTTGCTTAGTATATCTTCCCAGTTTATATCGGTTAGGACTTGGTTTACTTGGTCCCACTTTATGTTTTTGTTATTGAAGTTGAATTTGGTGAATGCTCCCTCGTGACTAGTCTCATTATGTCGGTCTGGGGCTCCACGCATACATGTCTGAACCTCAATTATGTTGTGATCTGAGTATATTGTTTTTGATATGGTGATATTTCTTATCAGATCATCATTGTTAGTGAAGATGAGGTCTAGTGTATTCTCCAGTCTAGTAGGCTCTATTATTTGCTGGTTTAAATTGAATTTTGTGCAGAGATTTAAAAGCTCGTGTGAGTGTGAGTTTTCATCAGAGCTGCCTCCTGGTGTTGTTACTGCAACAATATTATTTGCTGTATTCCTCCATTTTAGGTGCCTTAAGTTGAAATCTCCCAGGAGCAAGATGTTGGGTGCAGGAGCTGGAAGATTTTCCAGACAGTGGTCAATTTTTAACAGCTGTTCCTGGAATTGCTGGGATGTTGCATCCGGAGGCTTGTAGACTACCACAATGACTAGGTTTTGGTTCTCGACCTTTACTGCTAAAACTTCCACTACATCATTTGAGGCATTTAGCAGTTCTGTGCAAACAAGTGACTCTGCAATGTACAGGCCAACCCCCCCCCCTTTTGCCTGTTCACTCTGTCACATCTGTATAGGTTGTAACCTGGGATCCATATTTCGTTGTCCAAGTGATCCTTTATGTGGGTCTCAGTGAAAGCCGCGAACATTGCCTTTGCCTCTGCAAGCAGTCCACGGATGAAAGGTATTTTGTTGTTTGTTGCTGGCTTTAGACCCTGTATATTTGCAAAGAAGAATGTCATCGGACTGGTGGTATTGTTGGTACTGGGGGGGGGGATTTTTTTTCCGGCATTAGTATCTGTATCTGTTGGTTTGGAGTGGAGGCCATCGACTGTGGTTCCACTCCAGGAATGACTGGATTTGGTGTACGATTTCTGCCATTTCCTGCCAGTTTTTTTTCCTTCCTGGCACTAAAAAACCTCTCCCTCTGAAGTCTCCCAGCTCAGACTGACACTACTGAAGTCTACCACCTCAGGTTGACACTACTGAAGTCTACCACCTCAGGTTGACGCTACTGAAGTCTCCCACCTCAGGTTGACAATACTGAAGTCTCCCAGCTCAGACTGACACTACTGAAGTCTCCCAGCTCAGACTGACACTACTGAAGTCTCCCAGCTCAGACTGACACTACTGAAGTCTCCCAGCTCTGACTAACAATACTGAAGTCTCCCAGCTCAGACTGACACTACTGAAGTCTCCCAGCTCAGGGTGACACTACTGAAGTCTCCCAGCTCAGGGTGACACTACTAAAGTCTCCCAGCTCAGGGTGACACTACTGAAGTCTCCCAGCTCAGGTTGATACTACTGAAGCCTCCCAGCTCAGACTGACACTACTGAAGTCTCCCAGCTCAGACTGACACTACTGAAGTCTCCCAGCTCAGACTGACACTACTGAAGTCTCCCAGCTCAGACTGACAAAACTGTAGTCTCCTAGCTCAGACTGACACTACTGAAGTCTCCCAGCTCAGACTGACACTACTGAAGTCTCCCAGCTCAGACTGACACTACTGAAGTCTCCCAGCTCAGACTGACAATACTGAAGTCTCCCAGCTCAGACTGACACTACTGAAGTCTCCCAGCTCAGACTGACACTACTGAAGTCTCCCAGCTCAGACTGACACTACTGAAGTCTCCCAGCTCTGACTAACAATACTGAAGTCTCCCAGCTCAGACTGACACTACTGAAGTCTCCCAGCTCAGACTGACAATACTGAAGTCTCCCAGCTCAGACTGACACTACTGAAGTCTCCCAGCTCAGGGTGACACTACTGAAGTCTCCCAGCTCAGGGTGACACTACTGAAGTCTCCCAGCTCAGGTTGACACTACTGAAGTCTCCCAGCTCAGACTGACACTACTGAAGTCTCCCAGCTCAGACTGACAATACTGAAGTCTCCCAGCTCAGACTGACACTACTGAAGTCTCCCAGCTCAGGGTGACACTACTGAAGTCTCCCAGCTCAGGTTGACACTACTGAAGTCTCCCAGCTCAGACTGACACTACTGAAGTCTCCCAGCTCAGACTGACACTACTGAAGTCTCCCAGCTCAGACTGACACTACTGAAGTCTCCCAGCTCAGACTGACACTACTGAAGTCTCCCAGCTCAGACTGACACTACTGAAGTCTCCCAGCTCAGACTGACACTACTGAAGTCTCCCAGCTCAGACTGACACTACTGAAGTCTCTCAGCTCAGACTGACACTACTGAAGTCTCCCAGCTCAGACTGACACTACTGAAGCCTCCCAGCTCAGACTGACACTACTGAAGTCTCCCAGCTCAGACTGACACTACTGAAGTCTCCCAGCTCAGACTGACACTACTGAAGTCTCCCAGCTCAGACTGACACTACTGAAGTCTCCCAGCTCAGACTGACACTACTGAAGTCTCCTAGCTCAGACTGACACTACTGAAGTCTCCCAGCTCTGACTGACACTACTGAAGTCTCCCAGCTCAGACTGACACTACTGAAGTCTCCCAGCTCAGACTGACACTACTGAAGTCTCCCAGCTCAGACTGACACTACTGAAGTCTCCCAGCTCAGACTGACACTACTGAAGTCTCCCAGCTCAGACTGACACTACTGAAGTCTCCCAGCTCAGACTGACACTACTGAAGTCTCCCAGCTCAGACTGACACTACTGAAGTCTCCCAGCTCTGACTAACAATACTGAAGTCTCCCAGCTCTGACTAACAATACTGAAGTCTCCCAGCTCAGACTGACAATACTGAAGTCTCCCAGCTCAGACTGACACTACTGAAGTCTCCCAGCTCAGGGTGACACTACTGAAGTCTCCCAGCTCAGGTTGACACTACTGAAGTCTCCCAGCTCAGACTGACAATACTGAAGTCTCCCAGCTCAGACTGACACTACTGAAGTCTCCCAGCTCAGACTGACACTACTGAAGTCTCCCAGCTCAGACTGACACTACTGAAGTCTCCCAGCTCAGACTGACACTACTGAAGTCTCCCAGCTCAGACTGACACTACTGAAGTCTCTCAGCTCAGACTGACACTACTGAAGTCTCCCAGCTCAGACTGACACTACTGAAGCCTCCCAGCTCAGACTGACACTACTGAAGTCTCCCAGCTCAGACTGACACTACTGAAGTCTCCCAGCTCAGACTGACACTACTGAAGTCTCCCAGCTCAGACTGACACTACTGAAGTCTCCCAGCTCAGACTGACACTACTGAAGTCTCCCAGCTCAGACTGACAATACTGAAGTCTCCCAGCTCTGACTGACACTACTGAAGTCTCCCAGCTCAGACTGACACTACTGAAGTCTCCCAGCTCAGACTGACACTACTGAAGTCTCCCAGCTCAGACTGACACTACTGAAGTCTCCCAGCTCAGACTGACACTACTGAAGTCTCCCAGCTCTGACTAACAATACTGAAGTCTCCCAGCTCAGACTGACACTACTGAAGTCTCCCAGCTCAGACTGACAATACTGAAGTCTCCCAGCTCAGACTGACACTACTGAAGTCTCCCAGCTCAGGGTGACACTACTGAAGTCTCCCAGCTCAGGGTGACACTACTGAAGTCTCCCAGCTCAGGTTGACACTACTGAAGTCTCCCAGCTCAGACTGACACTACTGAAGTCTCCCAGCTCAGACTGACAATACTGAAGTCTCCCAGCTCAGACTGACACTACTGAAGTCTCCCAGCTCAGGGTGACACTACTGAAGTCTCCCAGCTCAGGTTGACACTACTGAAGTCTCCCAGCTCAGACTGACAATACTGAAGTCTCCCAGCTCAGACTGACACTACTGAAGTCTCCCAGCTCAGACTGACACTACTGAAGTCTCCCAGCTCAGACGGACACTACTGAAGTCTCCCAGCTCAGACTGACACTACTGAAGTCTCCCAGCTCAGACTGACACTACTGAAGTCTCTCAGCTCAGACTGACACTACTGAAGTCTCCCAGCTCAGACTGACACTACTGAAGTCTCCCAGCTCAGACTGACACTACTGAAGTCTCCCAGCTCAGACTGACACTACTGAAGTCTCCCAGCTCAGACTGACACTACTGAAGTCTCCCAGCTCTGACTGACACTACTGAAGTCTCCCAGCTCAGACTGACACTACTGAAGTCTCCCAGCTCAGACTGACACTACTGAAGTCTCCCAGCTCAGACTGACACTACTGAAGTCTCCCAGCTCAGACTGACACTACTGAAGTCTCCCAGCTCAGACTGACACTACTGAAGTCTCCCAGCTCAGACTGACACTACTGAAGTCTCCCAGCTCTGACTGACACTACTGAAGTCTCCCAGCTCAGACTGACACTACTGAAGTCTCCCAGCTCAGACTGAGACTACTGAAGTCTCCCAGCTCAGACTGACACTACTGAAGTCTCCCAGCTCAGACTGACACTACTGAAGTCTCCCAGCTCAGACTGACACTACTGAAGTCTCCCAGCTCAGACTGACACTACTGAAGTCTCCCAGCTCAGACTGACACTACTGAAGTCTACCACCTCAGACTGACACTACTGAAGTCTCTCAGCTCAGACTGACACTACTGAAGTCTCCCAGCTCAGACTGACACTACTGAAGTCTCCCAGCTCAGACTGACACTACTGAAGTCTCCCAGCTCAGACTGACACTACTGAAGTCTCCCAGCTCAGACTGACACTACTGAAGTCTCCCAGCTCAGACTGACACTACTGAAGTCTCCCAGCTCTGACTGACACTACTGAAGTCTCCCAGCTCAGACAGACACTACTGAAGTCTCCCAGCTCAGACTGACACTACTGAAGTCTCCCAGCTCAGACTGACAATACTGAAGTCTCCCAGCTCAGACTGACACTACTGAAGTCTCCCAGCTCAGACTGACACTACTGAAGTCTCCCAGCTCAGACTGACACTACTGAAGTCTCCCAGCTCAGACTGACACTACTGAAGTCTCCCAGCTGAGACTGACACTACTGAAGTCTCCCAGCTCAGACTGACACTACTGAAGTCTCCCAGCTCAGACTGACACTACTGAAGTCTCCCAGCTGTGACTGACACTACTGAAGTCTCCCAGCTCAGACTGACACTACTGAAGTCTCCCAGCTCAGACTGACACTACTGAAGTCTCCCAGCTCAGACTGACACTACTGAAGTCTCCCAGCTGAGACTGACACTACTGAAGTCTCCCAGCTGAGACTGACACTACTGAAGTCTCCCAGCTCAGACTGACACTACTGAAGTCTCCCAGCTCAGACTGACACTACTGAAGTCTCCCAGCTGTGACTGACACTACTGAAGTCTCCCAGCTCAGACTGACACTACTGAAGTCTCCCAGCTCAGACTGACACTACTGAAGTCTCCCAGCTCAGACTGACACTACTGAAGTCTCCCAGCTCAGACTGACACTACTGAAGTCTACCACCTCAGACTGACACTACTGAAGTCTCCCAGCTCAGACTGACACTACTGAAGTCTCCCAGCTCAGACTGACACTACTGAAGTCTCCCAGCTCAGACTGACACTACTGAAGTCTCCCAGCTCAGACTGACACTACTGAAGTCTACCACCTCAGACTGACACTACTGAAGTCTCCCAGCTCAGACTGACACTACTGAAGTCTCCCAGCTCAGACTGACACTACTGAAGTCTCCCAGCTCAGACTGATGCATCTCAGTACAATGTATGAAACTCATCCTGTGGGACAGAAAGGTAAGGAAACAGTTTTTTTTGCACTGTGTTACTGGTGTTCCCACTGTGCAACTATCATATAGAATAGTGTAGCAACAGACTGCTGGTGTTCCCACTGTGTAACTATCATATAGAATAGTGTAGCAACAGACTGCTGGTGTTCCCACTGTGTAACTATCATATAGAATAGTGTAGCAACAGACTGCTGGTGTTCCCACTGTCTAACTATCATATAGAATAGTGTAGCAACAGACTGCTGGTGTTCCCACTGTGTAACTATCATATAGAATAGTGTAGCAACAGACTGCTGGTGTTCCCACTGTGTAACTATCATATAGAATAGTGTAGCAACAGACTGCTGGTGTTCCCACTGTGTAACTATCATATAGAATAGTGTAGCAACAAACTGCTGGTGTTCCCACTGTGTAACTATCATATAGAATAGTGTAGCAACAGACTGCTGGTGTTCCCACTGTGTAACTATCATATAGAATAGTGTAGCAACAGACTGCTGGTGTTCCCACTGTGTAACTATCATATAGAATAGTGTAGCAACAGACTGCTGGTGTTCCCACTGTGTAACTATCATATAGAATAGTGTAGCAACAGACTGCTGGTGTTCCCACTGTGTAACTATCATATAGAATAGTGTAGCAACAGACTGCTGGTGTTCCCACTGTGTAACTATCATATAGAATAGTGTAGCAACAGACTGCTGGTGTTCCCACTGTGTAACTATCATATAGAATAGTGTAGCAACAGACTGCTGGTGTTCCCACTGTGTAACTATCATATAGAATAGTGTAGCAACAGACTGCTGGGGTTCCCACTGTGTAACTATCATATAGAATAGTGTAGCAACAGACTGCTGGTGTTCCCACTGTGTAACTATCATATAGAATAGTGTAGCAACAGACTGCTGGTGTTCCCACTGTGTAACTATCATATAGAATAGTGTAGCAACAGACTGCTGGTGTTCCCACTGTGTAACTATCATATAGAATAGTGTAGCAACAGACTGCTGGTGTTCCCACTGTGTAACTATCATATAGAATAGTGTAGCAACAGACTGCTGGTGTTCCCACTGTGTAACTATCATATAGAATAGTGTAGCAACAGACTGCTGGTGTTCCCACTGTGTAACTATCATATAGAATAGTGTAGCAACAGACTGCTGGTGTTCCCACTGTGTAACTATCATATAGAATAGTGTAGCAACAGACTGCTGGTGTTCCCACTGTGTAACTATCATAGAATAGTGTAGCAACAGACTGCTGGTGTTCCCACTGTGTAACTATCATATAGAATAGTGTAGCAACAGACTGCTGGTGTTCCCACTGTGCAACTATCATATAGAATAATGTAGCAACAGACTGCTGGTGTTCCCACTGTGCAACTATCATATAGAATAGTGTAGCACTAGACTGCTGGTGTTCCCACTGTGTAACTGTTATATAGAATAGTGTAGCAACAGACTGCTGGTGTTCCCACTGTGCAACTATCATATAGAATAGTGTAGCAACACACTGTTGGTGTTCCCACTGTGCAACTATCATATAGAATAGTGTAGCAACAGACTGCTGGTGTTCCCACTGTGTAACTATCATATAGAATAGTGTAGCAACACACTGCTGGTGTTCCCACTGTGTACCTATTATATAGAATAGTGTAGCAACACACTGCTGGTGTTCCCACTGTGTACCTATTATATAGAATAGTGTAGCAACACACTGCTGGTGTTCCCACTGTGTACCTATTATATAGAATAGTGTAGCAACACACTGCTGGTGTTCCCACTGTGTACCTATTATATAGAATAGTGTAGCAACACACTGCTGGTGTTCCCACTGTGCAACTATCATATAGAATAGTGTAGTAACAGACTGCTGGTGTTCCCACTGTGTAACTTTCATATAGAATAGTGTAGCAACAGACTGCTGGTGTTCCCACTGTGTAACTATCATATAGAATAGTGTAGCAACAGACTGCTGGTGTTCCCACTGTGTAACTTTCATATAGAATAGTGTAGCAACACACTGCTGGTGTTCCCACTGTGTACCTATTATATAGAATAGTGTAGCAACACACTGCTGGTGTTCCCACTGTGTACCTATTATATAGAATAGTGTAGCAACACACTGCTGGTGTTCCCACTGTGCAACTATCATATAGAATAGTGTAGTAACACACTGCTGGTGTTCCCACTGTGTAACTTTCATATAGAATAGTGTAGCAACAGACTGCTGGTGTTCCCACTGTGTAACTATCATATAGAATAGTGTAGCAACAGACTGCTGGTGTTCCCACTGTGTAACTATCATATAGAATAGTGTAGCAACACGCTGCTGGTGTTCCCACTGTGCAACTATCATATAGAATAGTGTAGTAACAGACTGCTGGTGTTCCCACTGTGCAACTATCGTATAGAATAGTGTAGCAGCAGACTGCTGGTGTTCCCACTGTGTAACTGTCATATAGAATAGTGTAGCAACAGACTGCTGGTGTTCCCACTGTGCAACTATCGTATAGAATAGTGTAGCAGCAGACTGCTGGTGTTCCCACTGTGTAACTGTCATATAGAACAGTTTAGCAACACACAGTGGCTCTGAAGTGGTTGTCAGAAAGTGGAACCTCTGGAATCTTAAGGCAGAGAAATCCAGATTTTAGGGCTTTATACGCGCATTAAGGTTTTGCACAAGTAGAAACGGACACGGGAGGTGTCAAAGACATTTTTATTTCTTACGTTGCTTACACGGTGTTCTTTCTGTTCCTCGTGTTCCTCAAGGTGTTCCTCGTGTTCCTCAAGGTGTTCCTCGTGTTCCTCAAGGTGTTCCTCGTGTTCCTGGTGCTCTTCATAATGTTCAGCTTATTTTTTTGTTGTGACGTGTCACCCTTATTCTTTAGCGAGCACCAGTGACTCTCTCTCCAGTAGTGGCGACTTGATTCTCATGTGTACATATTCCTTACGTGCGTGAGGTATGAGTGATGGTGCGTGAGGTATCAGTGATGGTGCGTGAGGTATCAGTGATGGTGCGTGAGGTATGAGTGGTATTGAGGTATGAGTGGTGGTGCGTGAGGTATGAGTGATGGTGCGTGAGGTATGAGTGGTGGTGAGGTATGAGTGGTGGTGAGTGAGGTATGAGTGGTGGTGATGTATGAGTGGTGGTGAGTGAGGTATGAGTGGTGGTGAGCGAGGTATGAGTGGTGGTGCGTGAGGTATGAGTGGTGGTGAGGTATGAGTGGTGGTGCATGAGGTATGAGTGGTGGTGAGGTATGAGTGGTGGTGAGTGAGGTATGAGTGGTGGTGCGTGAGGTATGAGTGGTGGTGAGGTATAAGTGGTGGTGCGTGAGGTATGAGTGGTGGTGCGTGAGGTATGAGTGGTGGTGAGTGAGGTATGAGTGGTGGTGCGTGAAGTATGAGTGGTGGTGAGAGAGGTATGAGTGGTGGTGTGTGAGGTATGGGTGGTGGTGAGGTATGAGTGGTGGTGCGTGAGGTATGAGTGGTGGTGCGTGAGGTATGAGTGGTGGTGAGTGAGGTATGAGTGGTGGTGATCGAGGTATGAGTGGTGGTGTGTGAGGTATGGGTGGTGGTGAGGTATGAGTGGTGGTGCGTGAGGTATGAGTGGTGGTGCGTGAGGTATGAGTGGTGGTGAGTGAGGTATGAGTGGTGGTGCGTGAAGTATGAGTGGTGGTGAGAGAGGTATGAGTGGTGGTGCGTGAGGTATGAGTGGTGGTGAGTGAGGTATGAGTGGTGGTGAGTGAGGTATGAGTGGTGGTGAGTGAGGTATGGGTGGTGGTGAGGTATGAGTGGTGGTGCGTGAGGTATGAGTGGTGGTGCGTGAGGTATGAGTGGTGGTGTGTGAGGTATGAGTGGTGGTGCGTGAGGTATGAGTGGTGGTGAGTGAGGTATGAGTGGTGGTGAGTGTGGTATGAGTGGTGGTGAGCGAGGTATGAGTGGTGGTGAGTGAGGTATGAGTGGTGGTGAGTGAGGTATGAGTGGTGGTGAGTGAGGTATGAGTGGTGGTGAGTGTGGTATGAGTGGTGGTGAGCGAGGTATGAGTGGTGGTGAGTGAGGTATGAGTGGTGGTGAGTGAGGTATGAGTGGTGGTGAGTGAGGTATGAGCGGTGGTGCGTGAGGTATGAGTGGTGGTGCGTGAGGTATGAGTGGTGGTGTGTGAGGTATGAGTGGTGGTGCGTGAGGTATGAGTGGTGGTGAGTGAGGTATGAGTGGTGGTGAGTGTGGTATGAGTGGTGGTGAGCGAGGTATGAGTGGTGGTGAGTGAGGTATGAGTGGTGGTGAGTGAGGTATGAGTGGTGGTGAGTGAGGTATGAGCGGTGGTGAGTGAGGTATGAATGGTGGTGCGTGAGGTATGAGTGGTGGTGCGTGAGGTATGACTGGTGCTGCGTGAGGTATGGGTGGTGGTGTGTGAGGTATGAGTGGTGGTGCGTGAAGTATGAGTGGTGGTGAGTGAGGTATGAGGGGTGGTGAGTGAGGTATGAGTGGTGGTGCGTGAGGTATGAGTGGTGATGCGTGAGATGTGAGTGGTGGTGCGTGAGGTGTGAGTGGTGGTGCGTGAGGTATGAGTGGTGGTTCGTGAGCTGTGAGTGGTGGTGCGTGAGGTGTGAGTGGTGGTGCGTGAGGTATGAGTGGTGGTGCGGGAGGTGTGAGTGGTAGTGCGTGAGTTATGACGGGTGCTGCGTGAGATATGAGTGGTGGTGCGTGAGGTATGAGTGGTGGTGCGGGAGGTGTGAGTGGTAGTGCGTGAGTTATGACTGGTGCTGCGTGAGGTATGGGTGGTGGTGCGTGAGGTATGAGTGGTGGTGCGTGAGGTGTGAGTGGTGGTGTGTGATGTGTGAGTGGTGGTGCGTGAGTTATGACTAGTGCTGCGTGAGGTATGAGTGGTGGTGCGTGAGGTGTGAGTGGTAGTGCATGAGGTGTGAGTGGTGGTGCGTGAGGTGTGAGTGGGAGTGCTTGAGGTATGAGTGGTGATGCGTGAGGTATGAGTGGTGGTGCGTGAGGTGTAAGTGGTAGTGCGTGAGTTATGACTGGTGCTGCGTGAGATATGAGTGGTGGTGCGTGAGGTATGAGTGGTGGTGCGGGAGGTGTGAGTGGTAGTGCGTGAGTTATGACTGGTGCTGCGTGAGGTATGGGTGGTGGTGCGTGAGGTATGAGTGGTGGTGCGTGAGGTGTGAGTGGTGGTGCGTGATGTGTGAGTGGTGGTGCGTGAGTTATGACTAGTGCTGCGTGAGGTATGAGTGGTGGTGCGTGAGGTGTGAGTGGTAGTGCATGAGGTGTGAGTGGTGGTGCGTGAGGTGTGCGTGGTAGTGCTTGAGGTATGAGTGGTGATGCGTGAGGTATGAGTGGTGGTGCGTTAGGTATGAGTGGTGCTGCGTGAGGGATGAGTGGTGGTGCGTGAGGTATGAGTGGTGGTGCGTGAGGTGTGAGTGCTAGTGCGTGAGGTGTGAGTGGTGGGTGAGGTGTGAGTGGTAGTGCGTGAGGTATGAGTGGTGATGCGTAAGGTATGAGTGGTGGTGCGCAAGGTATGAGTCGTGCTGCGTGAGGTGTGAGTGGTGGTGCGTGAGGTATGGTGTGGTGCGGGAGGTATGAGTGGTGGTGAGCGAGGTATGAGTGGTGGTGCGTGAGGTATGAGTAGTGGTGCGTGAGGTATGAGTGGTGGTGCGTGAGGTATGAGTGGTGGTGCGTGACGTATGAGTGGTGGTGCGTGAGGTATGATTGGTAGTGCGTGAGGTATGAGTGGTGGTGCGGGAGGTATGAGTGGCGGTGCGTGAGATGTGAGTGGTGGTGCGTGAGGTATGAGTGGTAGTGCGTGAGGTATGAGTGGTAGTGCGTGAGGTATGAGTGGTAGTGCGTGAGGTATGAGTGGTAGTGCGTGAGGTATGAGTGGTGGTGCGTGAGGTATTAGTGGTAGTGCGTGAAGTATGAGTGGTGGTGCGTGAGGTATGAGTGGTGGAGCGTGAGGTATTAGTGGTAGTGCGTGAAGTATCAGTGGTGGTGCGTGAGGTATGAGTGGTGGTGCGTGAGGTATGAGTGATGGTGCGTGAGGTATGAGTGGTGGTGCGTGAGTTATGAGTGATGTTGCGTGAGGTATGAGTGGTGGTGCGTAAGGTATGAGTGGTGGTGCGTGAGGTATGAGTGGTAGTGCGTGAGGTATGAGTGGTAGTGCGTGAGGTATGAGTGGTAGTGTGTGAGGTATGAGTGGTGGTGAGGTATGAGTGGTGGTGCGTGAGGTATGAGTGGTGGTGCGTGAGGTATGAGTGGTGGTGTTTGAGGTATGAGTGGTGGTGCGTGAGGTATGAGTGGTAGTGCGTGAGGTATGAGTGGTATTGCGTGAGGTCTGAGTGGTGGTGCGTGAGGTATGAGTGGCTGTGCGTGAGGTATGAGTGGTGGTGCGTGAGGTATGAGTGGTAGTGCGTGAGGTATGAGTGGTAGTGTGTGAGGTATGAGTGGTGGTGCGTGAGGTATGAGTGGTGGTGCGTGAGGTATGAGTGGTGGTGTGTGAAGTATGAGTGGTGGTGCGTGAGGTATGAGTGATGGTGCGTGAGGTATGAGTGGTGGTGTGTGAGGTATGAGTGGTGGTGCGTGAGGTATGAGTGGTAGTGCGTGAGGTATGAGTGGTATTGCGTGAGGTCTGAGTGGTGGTGATTGAGGTATGAGTGGCTGTGCGTGAGGTATGAGTGGTGGTGCGTGAGGTATGAGTGGTAGTGCGTGAGGTATGAGTGGTAGTGCGTGAGGAATGAGTGGTAGTGTGTGAGGTATGAGAGGTGGTGAGGTATAAGTATGAGTGGTGGTGTGTGAAGTATGAGTGGTGGTGCGTGAGGTATTAGTTGTGGTGCGTGAGTTATGAGTGGTGGTGCGTGAGGTATGAGTGGTAGTGCGTGAGGTATGAGTGGTAGTGTGTGAGGTATGAGTGGTGGTGAGGTATGAGTGGTGGTGCGTGAGGTATTAGTTGTGGTGCGTGAGGTATGAGTGGTGGTGCGTGAGGTATGAGTGGTAGTGCGTGAGGTATGAGTGGTAGTGCGTGAGGTATGAGTGGTAGTGTGTGAGGTATGAGTGGTGGTGAGGTATGAGTGGTGGTTCGTGAGGTATGAGTGGTGGTGCGTGAGGTATGAGTGGTGGTGCGTGAGGTATGAGTGGTAGTGCGTGAGGTATGAGTGGTAGTGCGTGAGGTCTGAGTGGTGGTTCGTGAGGTATGAGTGGTGGTGCGTGAGGTATGAGTGGTGGTGCGTGAGTTATGAGTGGCGGTGCGTGAGGCGTGAGTGGTAGTGCGTGAGGTATGAGTGGTGGTGCGTGAGGTATGAGTGGTGGTGCGTGAGGTATGAGTGGTGGTGCGTGAGGTATTAGTGGTAGTGCGTGAAGTATGAGTGGTTGTGCGTGAGGTATGAGTCGTGGTGCGTGAGGTATGAGTGGTAGTGCGTGAGGTATGAGTGGTAGTGCGTGAGGTCTGAGTGGTGGTTCGTGAGGTATGAGTGGTGGTGCGTGAGGTATGATTGGTAGTGTGTGAGGTATGAGTGGTGGTGCGTGAGGTATGAGTGGTAGTGCGTGAGGTATGAGTGGTGGTGCGTGAGGTATGAGTGGTGGTGCGTGAGGTATGAGTGGTGGTGCGTGAGGTATTAGTGGTAGTGCGTGAAGTATGAGTGGTGGTGCGTGAGGTATGAGTCGTGGTGCGTGAGGTATGAGTGGTGGTGCGTGAGGTATGAGTGGTGGTTTGTGAGTTATGAGTGGTAGTGCGTGAAGTATGAGTGGTGGTGCGTGAGGTATGAGTGGTGGTGCGTGAGGTATGAGTGGTGGTGCGTGAGGTATGAGTGGTAGTGCGTGAGGTATGAGTGGTAGTGCGTGAAGTATGAGTGGTAGTATGTGAGGTATGAGTGGTGGTGCGTGAGGTATGAGTGGTGGTGCGTGAGGTATGAGTGGTAGTGTGTGAGGTATGAGTGGTGGTGAGGTATGAGTGGTGGTGCGTGAGGTATGAGTTTTGGTGCGTGAGGTATGAGTGGTGGTGCGTGAGGTATGAGTGGTAGTGCGTGAGGTGAGTAGGTGCGGTGGAGGTATGGAGTGGTAGTGTGTGAGGTATGAGTGGTGCGTGAGGTATGAGTGGTGGTGCGTGAGGCATGAGTGGTGGTGCGTGAGGTATGAGTGGTGGTTCGTGAGGTGTGTGTGGTAGTGCGTGAGGTATGAGTAATAGTGCGTGAGGTCTGAGTGGTGGTGCGTGAGGTATGAGTGGTGGTGCCTAAGGTATGAGTGGTGGTGCGTGAGGTATGAGTGGCGGTGCGTGAGGCGTGAGTGGTAGTGCGTGAAGTAACAAGAATTGAGACAGTGACAATGCCACGCAGAATGGATATTTACTGATCCTCTCTCTCTCTCTCTCTCGTTCTCTCTCTCTCTCTGTCTCTCTCTCTCTCTGTCTCTCTCTCTCTCTCTCTCTCTCTCTCTCTCTCTCTCTCTCTCTCTCTCTCTCTCTCTCTCTCTTTCTCTCTCTCTCTCCCTCCCTCTTTTTTTTTTTACACAAGGTTTGACAAGGTTATGAATCCCTAGCTTTATTGACAAGCTATTTACAGGTTTAGGATTCCTGACTTTATTGAGAAGCTATTTACTGGTTAAAGATTCCTAACTTTATTGGAAAGCTAAGAGCTGTTACCTACATCAGCTCATTTGAAAGCATTTTTATTGTTATGAGACATACAAGTAGGGAACAGGATGAAGTTGGAGCCATCTGTGGGCCAGCATTGTCATGTGATCAACTGACTTTATCTCGTTGACATTATAATGCTGTACGAATGTGTTCCATACTCGAGTCATCCTGGGTATGTATGATCTCAGATGGAGTGATGTTCTGGAGAAGGGTACAGCCAGAGTGAAGTTGCTGCTTTCTGCCCGTCTTGTGGCACAAAAGCTTGTTTCACGCTGTCCTCGAAGTGGATCCAAGTGTGGTACTTTGACAATATTGGCCTTGTACATAACAGTAAGGCCACCCACATCCCTCCTATGTTGAAGGTTCTGCTGAAATGACAGATCTATCCAGGACTGGTCCAGGCGAGAGATGAGACGTCTTGCTCTGTTCTCTACTCTGTCAAGCAGTCGCAGATGAGAGGGGGGGGGGCAGGCAAACCAAGAAAGTGGAGCATACTCAAGGTATGAGCGTACTTGTGCCTCGTACATAATCTTGCAACCCCTACTGTCAAGCAGATGCGAGATACAGCGAAGTGCTGTAAGCTTCCTGACTGCCTTGTTTGCAAGATTTACAACATGGTTCTTCATGGTTAGTTTGGAGTCAAATTTCACCCCTAGGATATCAACTTCTCCAAGTGCCAACACCCTCCCATTCATCCTGTCTCTCTCTCTCTCTCTCTCTCTCTCTCTCTCTCTCTCTCTCTCTCTCTCTCTCTCTCTCTCTCTCTCTCTCTCTCTCTCTCTCTCTCTCTCTCTCTCTCTCTCTCCACAAGGTTATCATTATAAAGTACATTTGGAATATATTTCATAACGGTTCTGAGAACAAAGGAAGAAATTTTTCCGCAAGATAGAGAGACGAGCAAGAAAAATCTGCCAGCATGATAGAGTTGAGCTCAAACTGACTCAGCATGATACAGCTGAGCTCAAACTGACTCAGCATGATAGAGCTCAGCTCAGACTGACTCAGCATGATACAGCTGAGCTCAGACTGACTCAGCATGATAGAGCTGAGCTCGCACAGACTCAGCATGATGGAGCTGAGCTCACATAGACTCAGAATGATAGAGCTGAGCTCACACAGACTCAGCATGATAGAGCTGAGCTCGCACAGACTCAGCATGATGGAGCTGAGCTCACACAGACTCAGCATGATAGAGCTGAGCTCACACAGACTCAGCATGATAGAACTGAGCTCACACAGACTCAGCATGATAGAGCTGAGCTCACACAGACTCAGCATGATAGAGCTGAGCTCACACAGACCCAGCATGACAGAGCTGAGCTCACACAGACTCAGCATGATAGAGCTGAGCTCACACAGACTCAGCATGATAGAGCTGAGCTCACACAGACTCAGCATGATAGAGCTGAGCTCACACAGACTCAGCATGATAGAGCTGAGCTCACACAGACTCAGCATGATAGAGCTGAGCTCACACAGACTCAGCATGATAGAGCTGAGCTCACACAGACTCAGCATGATAGAGCTGAGCTCACACAGACTCGGCATGATAGAGCTGAGCTCACACAGACTCAGCATGATAGAGCTGAGCTCACACAGACTCAGCATGATAGAGCTGAGCTCACACAGACTCAGCATGATAGAGCTGAGCTCACACATACTCAGCATAACAGAGCTGAGCTCACATAGACCCCAGCATGACAGAGCTGGGCTCACACAGACCCAGCATGATAGAGCTGAGCTCACACTGACCCAGCATGATAGAACTGAGCTCACACAGACTCGGCATGATAGAGCTGAGCTCACACAGACTCAGCATGATAGAACTGAGCTCACACAGACTCAGCATGATA
Organism: Cherax quadricarinatus; assembly: GCF_038502225.1. Lineage (NCBI taxonomy): Eukaryota > Metazoa > Arthropoda > Malacostraca > Decapoda > Parastacidae > Cherax > Cherax quadricarinatus. The sequence goes on from NC_091299.1 coordinate 23,001,678, forward strand.
GCGCTGAGCTCACACAGACTCAGCATGATAGAGCTGAGCTCACACAGACTCAGCATGATAGATCTGAGCTCACACAGACTCATCATGATAGAGCTGAGCTCACACAGACAGCATGATAGAGCTGAGCTCACACACACTCAGCATAACAGAGCTGAGCTCACATAGACCCAGCATGATAGAGCTGGGCTCACGCAGACCCAGCATGACAGAATTGAGCTCACACAGACTCAGAATAACGGAGCTGGGCTGACACAGACCTAGCATGATAGAGCTGAGCTCACACAGACTCAGCATGATAGATTTGAGCTCACACAGACCCAGCATGATAGAGCTGAGCTCACACTGACCCAGCATGATAGAGTTGAGCTCACACAGATTCAGCATGATAGAGCTGAGCTCAAACAGACTCAGCATGATAGAGCTGAGCTCACACAGACCCAGCGTGACAGAGCTGAGCTCACACTGACCCAGCATGATAGAGCTGAGCTCACACAGACTCAACATGATAGAGCTGAGCTCACACAGACTCAGCATGATATAACTGAGCTCACACAGATCCAGCATGATAGAGCTGAGCTCACACTGACCCAGCATGATAGAGCTGAGCTCACACTGATCCAGCATGATAGAGCTGAGCTCACACAGACTCGGTATGATAGAGCTGAGCTCACACAGACTCAGCATGACAGAGCTGAGCTCACACAGACCCAGCATGATAGAGCTGAGCTCACACAGACCCAGCATGATAGAGTTGAGCTCACACAGACCCAACATGACAGAACTGGGCTCACACAGACTCAGCATGATAGAGCTGAGCTCACACAGATTCAGTATGATAGAGCTGAGCTCACACAGACTCAGCATGATAGAGCTGAGCTCGCACAGACCCAGCATGATTGAGCTGAGCTCACACAGACTCAGCATGATAGAGCTGAGCTCACACAGACTCAGCATGATAGAGCTGAGCTCACACAGACTCAGCATGATAGAGCTGAGCTCACACAGACTCAGCATGATAGAACTGAGCTCACACAGACTCAGCATAATAGAGCTGAGCTCACACAGACTCAGCATGATAGATCTGAGCTCACACAGACTCAGCATGATAGAGCTGAGCTCACACAGACTCAGCATAACAGAGCTGAGCTCACACAGACCCAGCATGACAGAGCTGAGCTCACATAGACCCAGCATGACAGAGCTGGGCTCACACAGACCCAGCATAACAGAGCTGGGCTCACACAGACCCAGAATGATAGAGTTGAGCTCACACAGACCCAGCATGACAGAGCTGGGCTCACACAGACACAGTACAACAGAGCTGGGCTCACACAGACCCAACATAACAGAGCTGGGCTCACACAGACCCAGCATGACAGAGTTGAGCTCACACAGACCCAGCATAACAGAGCTGGGCTCACACAGACCCAACATAACAGAGCTGGGCTCACCCAGACCCAGCATGGCAGAGTTGAGCTCTCACAGACTCAGCATAACAGAGTTGAGCTCACACAGACCCAGCATAACAGAGCTGGGCTCACACAGACCCAACATAACAGAGCTGGGCTCACCCAGACCCAGCATGGCAGAGTTGAGCTCTCACAGACTCAACATAACAGAGCTGGGCTCACACAGACCCAACATAACAGAGCTGGGCTCACACAGACCCAGCATGACAGAGTTGAGCTCACACAGACCCAGCATGACAGAGCTGGGCTCACACAGTCCCAACATAACAGAGCTGGGCTCACACAGACCCAGCATGACAGAGTTGAGCTCACATATAAGTGGTAGAGCTGACGAATACCTTCACTTGGCTGCTAATGTGAGAGACAAGGAAGGAGAACTGTAAACAATGATAAACCAGAATAACGATAGTTAAATAATACATCAACAAGGGTAAAGAACTCTTTATATATTTAGAGAGACGAGAAAGCTGAAAGTTACGATAGAAGTTTTATCTTAGCGAGAGTACAATGTCGAGTACTACTATTAATAAGCAAATATCTTATGTACTCAACTCAAAATTCACTTAATGCCGTCTATACAGTTGAACATTATACGAACTGGTTTAAATGTAACACAGCACGAACTGGTTTAAATGTAACACAGCACGAACTGGTTTAAATGTAACACAGCACGAACTGGTTTAAATGTAACACAGCACGAACTGGTTTAAATGTAACACGACCAAACTGGTTTAAATGTAACAGGACCAAACTGGTTTAAATGTAACACGACCAAACTGGTTTAAATGTAACACGACCAAACTGGTTTAAATGTAACACGACCAAACTGGTTTAAATGTAACACGACCAAACTGGTTTAAATGTAACACGACCAAACTGGTTTACATATATCCTCAGGCCTTTAGTCGCTGCGTAATCTTATTAAAGGGTCTGTCTCCCCATATTCCGTACGCCCCAGTTCCCTCTACCTCACTGCATGCAAAAGGAATAGTGCAGAGCGGGGCTTGTATTTCTTGAGCAGTTAAAGATCACCTTTGAAAATCTGAAGCCAATCGAAAGAGACATTCACAGATTACTGCATGGAATCTATCCCAATTTCTTCAATAAAAAATAACAAATTATCACTTAGACAACCTAAATGCAATTCGAACCTTCTTGTAAGAACTGTGTATTAGAGGTCAGATTTTGAAAGCATTCAGAGGAGGCTTTCTCTAGTTATCACCACGAGATATCTCTAGTTATCACCACGAGATATCTCTAGTTATCACCACGAGATATCTCTAGTTATCACCACGAGATATCTCTAGTTATCACCACGAGATGTCTCTAGTTATCACCACGAGATATCTCTAGTTATCACCACGAGATATCTCTAGTTATCACCACGAGATATCTCTAGTTATCACCACGAGATATGTCTAGTTATCACCACGAGATATCTCTAGTTATCACCACGAGATATGTCTAGTTATCACCACGAGATATCTCTAGTTATCACCACGAGATATCTCTAGTTATCACCACGAGATATCTCTAGTTATCACCACGAGATATCTCTAGTTATCACCACGAGATATCTCTAGTTATCACCACGAGATATGTCTAGTTATCACCATGAGATATCTCTAGTTATCACCACGAGATATCTCTAGTTATCACCACGAGATATCTCTAGTTATCACCACGAGATATCTCTAGTTATCACCACGAGATATGTCTAGTTATCACCACGAGATATCTCTAGTTATCACCACGAGATATCTCTAGTTATCACCACGAGATATCTCTAGTTATCACCACGAGATATATTCTCACCTTATCAACTAGGATACCACCACACTTACAAGTTTATTATGTTAGTTAACTGGTAAATTTGCGCCTACACAGCCTAAACCCAAAAGGTATTATCTATTTTATGACCTGCATCAGGCAATCAAAATGAAAGTTAAGAGTCACACTAAAGTTATTTCATACAAAGAAAGAATACCATTTTAAAATATAATTAGCAAATTGGAACCCACACACTTCAGCAGAAATACTTTAAAAACCAGTGTTAAAAGTTTGAAGAACATTACAAGAGTCTTTCTCAAGTTATCACACGGGAACCAACATGGGAATGGTCTGTAAAATTAAGTAGAGGACACCAGAGCACACCAGCAGTAGCACGAATCTTTTCCCAGCTGCGGTACACTACCTTTGAAATTGTAAAGGCGATCAGATGAGCCGTTCTCAAACTATAAACGATAATTGTGGAAGGTGATAAACAAATTAAAACAACCGCTTAAATTTATTCCTTCGGGGATACCTAATTACCCGGGGCAGGTAAACTGCATGCTAAAATCGTCAAAGAATCTACACACTAAATTGCCTACCTGCATACTAACAGTAATGCTCGCCAGATCAATAGCAGGAGGTTGAGAGGTTGGAATTTACCGAGCGCTCGGCCGGAAAGGTCAGTCAACGTGACGGTAGGAGGTGAAGTGTCACACTAGTGCAAACCAGCAAATGTTACTCCAGTCTTAAGAGAAGACAAGAGTTGAAGCCCCATGGTTGCTTAATTGCGTTTAAAGCTTGTCGACTGTACTATGGTCATTAAGACTGCAGCAATTGGTTAGTAGATACCGAACTACCACTACGCTTAGGAAAAACAGAAATAAACTGAAAAGGGTAAATACTTTCAATGTAGCGAGCAACGGGAAATCCATCACAACAGTAGCTTCAGTGATGTATCTGGGACTGTTCTTTGATCTTTGCATGTCAGGAGAACTGATAGTGAACAATGTAGCGAAACAAAAAAGCCGGGTTAAAGTTCATCTATAGGCAGGTACAATCTACCTACTGAGGCTGGCAGGACCCATGTCTAGCCCTTATACAATGTCATGTAGATTATTCTTATTCTTCATAGTGCTCTGACCTAACAAAAATGATGAAATTCATGGTGGACGTACGACCAAGGGAACCTGAAGCTAAATCATTTTTACAAAATTGTTCACAGTGTCCAGAATATCTTGCTGCAAATTTTCTCAAGGTTAGGAACCAGAGCCAGTATGGCACTAGGAACCAGAGCCAGTATGGCACTAGGAACCAGAGCCAGTATGGCACTAGGAACCAGAGCCAGTATGGCACTAGGAACCAGAGCCAGTATGGCACTAGGAACCAGAGCCAGTATGGCACTAGGAACCAGAGCCAGTATGGCACTAGGAACCAGAGCCAGTATGGCACTAGGAACCAGAGCCAGTATGGCACTAGGAACCAGAGCCAGTATGGCACTAGGAACCAGAGCCAGTATGGCACTAGGAACCAGAGCCAGTATGGCACTAGGAACCAGAGCCAGTATGGCACTAGGAACCAGAGCCAGTATGGCACTAGGAACCAGAGCCAGTATGGCACTAGGAACCAGAGCCAGTATGGCACTAGGGGAAGTAAACACAGTGGTCAGGAAGTGGAACAGCCTAGAAAGTGACGTAGTGGAGGCAGGAACCAGACATAGTTTTAAGACGAGGTATGATAAAGCTCATGGATCATGGGGAGAGAGGACCTAGTAGCGATCAGTGAAGAGGCGGGGCCAGGAGCTATGACTCGACCCCTGGCCAGGCCTCAAACACACTCTCCTACACAACAATAAAGATGGAGAGAAAAGTAATTCCCAGTATTGTTCCTTTATTTAATGATTACCTAAATTTTATATATTTTATTATTTATCGTATTTATTTTTATTGTAATTCATTTTCATGCATTTAAATGACTCAGTTTATACGGTTTTATTGTTAATAATTATAACTGGTTGCTACTGTATCTAAGAGTTAGTTTAACAGGTGTTATAAGAGAACAGCGGAAATACGTCGCTTTTTGAACGTTTTATTGAGGTTATTCTTTGTAAGTTACACAAATATTATTAATTACGAGAACTGTGATCATTATGTTTGTAACTTTACTTAAATAAAGTAACTTACACCAGCAGACAAAAATACTTTAGTCCTTAAAATATGGATTAAAGTCTCAGTATATGATAAATACACAAATAACCCACACATAGGAGAGAGGAACTTACGACGACGTTTCGGTACAACTTGAACCATTTACAAAGTTAGTGTGACTGTAAATGGTCCAAGTCGGACCGAAACGTCGTGGTAAGCTCCTCTCTCCTACGTGCGGGTTATTTGTGTATTGTTCCAGTCACGGTGTTGTGGTCTTTTTGTTCTTTATGATAAATACTTTCTAAAGGGTTCAGAAAACCGATAACTTGATGAATGGGAAACTTGTGCAACACTTGGGTGTCTTTACTGAGGAAACGTTTCGCCAGTTAGTGTCTTTTTCAGTCCAATAAAGAAGAAAACAGTGGAAGATGAGGACGACTTAGAGATAATCTTCTCTGACACAGCAGCATCTTAAGTCTTCATACAGAGAATTCTTCAATGCTGGCATGACTTATAGGTGTAGCTTCCACTAGTGGATTTTACCCACCAGTGACATCGCCTCCAACTGCTGCGTCTCACCTGCCTGTAGTATATAAGTTACTTCTCTGCGCATATGTTAAGTTTTAGTCAAGACTGAGGGACTGAACACATGTCCAGCCTGACGGATTGATTTCCTCAAACTCCTCATCTTCCACCATTGTTCTGTATATTGGACTGATGAAGTCACCGTGACATAATTCACCTCAGACATCGAGTTCGATATTAAAAACATCATTTTAGACATATTCATAAAATTTAAGTAAAATAATTTCTGCAACATTGCAAGCTCCAGATAATGTGTTGATTGCAACAGAAAAGGCCTAGAGCTATCTATCAACTACCCCTGTGGTTGTTTTGCATCTTGCATCGTTTGTTCGTGAGTTTTCAATCTTAGTTTTTAAATCATAATTGTAAGATATTAATTATGTCACGACAAAAACAATTATCACAACTACCATAACCTTGTATATTATTGTTCTCTGTCCATGAGTTGTGTGTGATGAGTGTCTTGTGTGGCGACCACAAGCTGCTGCAGTGTTGCCATCATCACGCAAACATTTCTTACGGATGAAAATTCAGCTCAGATGAAAACACACACACACACACGAACTATTAAATCTCTGCACCAAATTCACCTTAAACCAGCAAATATTAGAGCCTACAAGACTAGAAAATACGCTGGACCTAATCTTCACTAACAACGACGATCTGATACGTAATATAACCGTATCAAAGACAATACTCTCAGATCACAGCATAAAGGTACAAACATGTATGCACAGGGCTCCTGACCAGCAAAATGTGATCAGTCACGAAGGTCTCTTCACAAAATTCAGTTTCAATAACAAAAACATACAATGGGATCAAATCAACCATGTCCTAAATGAAACAAGCTGGGAAAATATCCTAAACAACACAGATCCTAACATTTGCCTAGAAAAAAAAATGAATTCTGTGGTTCTTGAGATCTATTCAAGACAAATTCCATTAAGAAAAAGAAAGAGAAGATGTAAACTAGAAAGAGAGAGATGCTCCCTTAACAGACGAAGGCGAAGAATCACAGAGCTGCTGAGAGAGGCCAATATATCTGAAATACGAAGGGAGGCACTGGTCAATGAAATTGTAAATATCGAACTTAAGCTGAAGGAATCTAACAGGAGAAAAAAATCACAGGAAGAACTAACAGCCATAAAGCAAAGTGAAAAAAACAAACAAAATACTTCTTATGCCAAATCTAAGGGAAAAACAACATCCAGTATTGGGCCCCTGCTTAGGCGTGATGGGACATACACAGATGACAGCCAAGAAATGAGTAAGATATTAAAGTCCCAGTACGACTCAGTGTTCAGCGAGCCACTGCCCAGACTAAGGGTCGACAATCCAAATGAATTATTTATGAATGAAACCCAAAATTTGGACATCTCGAAAATCTCGGATATTATCCTAACTCCACAAGACTTTGAAAAGGCAATAAATGACATCCCCATGCACTCTGCCCCAGGCCCAAACTCATGGAACTCCGTGTTCATCAAGACTTGCAAGAAGCCCTTATCGCGTGCCTTCAGCATTCTATGGAGAGGGAGCATAGACACAGGGGTTAATCCCACACACACACTAAAAACAACAGACATAGCCCCACTCCACAAAGGTGGCAGTAAAGCAATTGCAAAGAACTACAGACTGATTGCACTAACATCCCATATCATAAAAATCTTTGAGAGGGTTCTGAGAAACAAGATCGCTAACCACTTAGATACCCATCAATTGCACAACCCAGGGCAACACGGGTTTAGAACAGGTTGCTTCTGCCTGTCCCAGCTACTGGACCATTATGACAAGGTCCTGGATGCTGTTGAGGATAAACAAAATACAGATGTAGTATACACAGACTTTGCAAAAGCTTTCGACAAGTGTGACCATGGTGTAATAGCACACAAAATGCGTGATAAAGAAATAACAGAAGTTGCTAGATGGATCTATAACTTCTTGACAAAGAGAACACAAAGAGTAATAGTGAACAGAGTAAAGTTCCAGGCAGCCACTGTGAAAAGCTCTGTTCCATAAGGCACAATACTCCCTCCCATTCTATTCCTCATCCTCATTTTGGACATAGAGATGTAAGCCACAGCTCCATGTCTTCCTATGCGGATGACACCCGGATCACCATGGCTGTGACGTCCATCGAAGGCACTGCAAGACTCCAAGCGGACATCAACCAAATCTTCAAATGGGCCACTCAAAACAATATGAAGTTCAACGAGGAGAAATTTCAACTACTCAGATATGGAAAACTTGAGTAAATTAAAAATGCATCAGGGTATACGACAAAGTCTGGTATAAACCTTGGTAATAAATACCGACAAGTTGGTTTAGAAAGACACGTAAGCAAACACTATAACATATTTATTAGAAAACGTTTCGGTCCTGGGACCTTGATCACTTCTAACATACAGAGGTAGAAAGACATTATATATAGGCGGAGAGTGAGGTGTGACGCACGTGACCTGAGGAATGTCATAAGAACATAAGAATGGAGAAACACTGTAGAAGGCCTACTGGCCCATGCGAGGCCATGCGAGGTTGCTTTTGATAAGGACCTGCCTCGCATGGGCCAGTAGGCCTTCTACAGTGTTTCTCCATTCTTATGTTCTTATGACATTCCTCAGGTCACGTGCGTCACACCTCACTCTCCGCCTATATATAATGTCTTTCTACCTCTGTATGTTAGAAGTGATCAAAGTCCCAGGACCGAAACGTTTTCTAATAAATATGTTATAGTGTTTGCTTACGACAAAGTCTAACTATACAATAGAGCGACAAAGAAATGTGAAGGACCTGAGAGTGATAATGTCAGAGGATCTCGCCCTCAAAGACCACAACAATGTAACTACCTCATCTGCTAGGAAAATGAAAGGATAAATAATGAGAACCTTCAAAACTAGGAACGCCAAGCCCATGATGATCCTCTTCGAATCGCTTCTTCTCTCTGGGCTGGAATACTGCTGTACACTAACGGCCCCCTTCAAGGCTGGAGACATTGCAGACCTGGAGAGTGTACAAAGAACTTTCACAGCACACATAAGTACGATAAGGCACCTAAATTACTGGGAACTGTTGAAGGTCCTTGATCTGTATTCCCTGGAATGCAGGCGAGAGAGATACATGAAAATATACACTTGGAAGGTTTTGGAGGGATTGGTACTTAAGCTGCACACGAAAATCACTCCCTATGAAAGCAAAAGACTCGACAGGAGATGCAACATTCCCCCGATGAAAAGCAGGGGCACCACTAGTATTTTGAGAGACAACATAAGAAGTGTCCGGGGCCAAAGACTGTTCAGCTGCCTCCCAGCATACATAAGGGGGATTACCAATAGATCCCTGGCTGTCTTCAAGAAGGCGCTGGGCAGGCACCTGAAGTCAATACCTGACCAAACGGGCTGTGGTTCGTACGCCAGTTTGCGTGCGTTAGGCAGTAACAGCCTGAATGATCAGACCCTGATCCACAATGAGGCCTGGTCTCAGACCGAGCCGCGGGGGCGTTGACCCCCGAAACTTTCTCCAGGTAAACTCCAGGTAAATGGGTGAAATTCGAACACACAAGCCAGCGCTAAATCTAGGAAGCAAGTTCGTTATCCACTGTCCCATGCTGACTTGAGAAGATTCATCCCACTAGTTATATCACTATACACACTGGGAAGGTTAGCATGGGCCACCATTGTGACCACAAATGCAGGTTTTTTTAGATTAATGTTTCCCAACATGGTTGTGCCAAGCTCCAGCTCAAGTGCCTTTGTCAATGTTATCACGCAAGTCAGACAAGCATTGCCTATGCTGTTTTCCACAGATGCCTCTGTTTCTTGTTATTTTGGTCTGTAGCTCTAGGACCCAGACTAGGTGTGTGCGTGTAGGCATGAGTTACACAAAACATCAGTGTGCGAAATTAGTTAACACTTGCCTTGACTGTGTGTGTACTCACCTAATTGTGGTTGCAGGAATCGAGACTCAGCTCCTGTGTGTGTGTGTGTGTGTGTGTGTGTGTGTGTGTGTGTGTGTGTGTGTGTGTGTGTGTGTGTGTGTGTGTGTGCGTGTGTGTGTGTGTGTGCGTGTGTGTGTGTGTACTTACCTTGGATGTGTGTACACGTGAAGCTGTACCACAGCATCCCATGCCTCCTGCCTCTCCTACGTTCGCTGTAACGAGAAAGAAGAAACGTGGACTTAATTATTATTGCTGTTTTTATATTTATAGGAAGATGTTGAACCCGCACGGGTCGTACGACACTTGGGGAATTCAAGGTAATCACGTTTAATATAAAGAAAGTTAAAATTAACTCCAGTTCCTTGGTCCAGCTTGTTAGTAACACTGAACATCACATACTCTTGGTCCAGCTTGTTAGTAACACTGAACATCACACACTCTGGGTCCAGCTTGTTAGTAACACTGAACATCACATACTCTTGGTCCAGCTTGTTAGTAACACTGAACATCACACACTCTGGGTCCAGCTTGTTAGTAACACTGAACATCACACACTCTGGGTCCAGCTTGTTAGTAACACTGAACATCACACACTCTGGGTCCAGCTTATTAGTAACACTGAACATCACACACTCTGGGTCCAGCTTGTTAGTAACACTGAACATCACACACTCTGGGTCCAGCTTGTTAGTAACACTGAGCATCACACACTCTGGGTCCAGCTTGTTAGTAACACTGAACATCACACACTCTTGCTCCAGCTTGTTAGTAACACTGAACATCACACACTCTGGGTCCAGCTTGTTAGTAACACTGAACATCACACACTCTGGGTCCGAAAAGAAATAAGAACACTGTTCTTGACAGAGAGAGCATGGTAAGAAAAGTAGTATATGTACATGCCACTGTTCATAGACTTGTGATAAATGGGAGAAGAAGAGAGTGTAGCCGAGCAATGGACATGTACTGTACATCAAGGAAAGGAAACAGAGAGTTAGATTCCCATTCATCTTTGAACTTGATGGAAGGACCCAGATTGTTAAATGCATCGAGAAATGGTTGGAAGAGACCAGAGTCGTGTGTCCTCTGCATCCGTCACCGTCAGTTTCTTGACTAAGAAATTGCCACTTTTCGCAGTTCGTTCTCTCTTCTTGGCTACTCTTCCTATTTCATAAACTCTGCTACTCACTTGCTAAACAGACTTTCTTCTCTCTCAGACTCTCTAGTCCTGTGATATCTCCTGTCTGTCTTCCCTATACTCCCAGTCTCCTAAATCTTAACAACTCTCGCCTTATCTTAGACATTAAGCTTAGTCTTCGCCAAACTCTCTTCGTAGTAACCTAGTTCGTATATCTCCTGCTACTGATGACTTCCAGCATGACAGAATATGATTTCCAGCATGAGTAAATATGACTTCCAGCATGGCTGGAATAACACTCAGGTACTAAGTGTTACATCAAGGTGGGAAGGAACAACTGAAATGTAAGAAACACTTGACATTACTCTTCTCTAGCCACGACTGTAGTAGGTTCGCCGGTCTTGGCCCGGCCCGGGTCTTTTCCAGATGGTGACCCGCGATAACCACTAGCCAGGGGATCGAACCCGAGACCTTGAGGTGGGTGGGGGGGGGAGAATGTTTCATATGGCACATGTGTAGTGTGTCTCACCTGTTTAGTCAGTTGTAGAATTATAATTACTGTTGCACAGTTGTAGTGACTGTTGTACGTTTGTTCTCGTGCATGTAACATGCTTGTTACACTGGTAGTGTACAGTGTTACACTGGTAGTGTACAGTGTTATACTGGTAGTGTACAGTGTTACACTGGTAGTGTACAGTGTTATACTGGTAGTGTACAGTGTTATACTGGTAGTGTACAGTGTTACACTGCTGGTTATAGTGTTACAGTGGTGGTTACAGAGTTACACTGGCGGTTACAGTGTTACACTGCTGGTTAAAGTGTCATACTAGTCACAGTGTTACACTGGTAGTTACAGTATTACAGTAGTAGTTACAGTGTTACACTGGTGGTTACAGTGTTACATTGGTGGTTACAGTGTCACACTGATAGTTGCAGTGCCACACTGGTGGTTACAGTGTTATACTGGTGGTTACAGTGTTACATTGGTGGTTACAGTATTACACTGGTGGTTACAGTGTTACACTGGTGTTTACAGTGTTACACTGGTGTTTACAGTGTTACACTGGTGGTTACAGTGTCACACTGTTGGTTACAGTGTCACACTGGTGGTTACAGTGTCAAACTGGTGATTACAGTGTTACACTGGTGGTTACAGTGTCACACTGGTGATTACAGTGTTACACTGGTGGTTACAGAGTTACACTGGTGGTTACAGTGTTACACTGGTGGTTACAGTGTTACACTGGCGGTTACAGTGTTACACTGGTGGTTACAGTGTCACACTGGTGGTTACAGTGACGCACTTGTTGCTACACACACACACACAACACCTGGTACTTGGCACGACTGGCCTCTGGTCTCTGCCTCACATTTCAGTAATCTCAGAAATTGCAGACTGTCCTCACGCACATAGTGAAGCGCGCCCCAGCCAGGGTCACACACACACACACACACACACACACACACACACACACACACACACACACACACACACACACACACACACACACACACACATACACACACACACACGCACACATACAAAGGCGGGACCAGGAGCTGAGTCTTGACCCCTGCAACCACAATTAGGTGAGTACAATTAGGTGAGTACAATTAGGTGAGTACACACACATACACAAACACACACACACACACACACACACACACACACACACACACACACACACACACAAACACACACACACACACACACACACACACACACACACACACACTCACAAAAGCGAGGCAGTAAACTATAGACCAGTGTCATTGACGTGTACAGTATGCAAAGTCATGGAGAAAATTATCAGGAGGAGAGTGGTGGAACACCTGGAACGGAACAAGATCATAAACGACAACCAGCACGAATTCATGGAAAGCAAATCCTGTGTCACAAAACTACTGGAGTTTTATGACAAGGTAACAGAAGTAAGACACGAGAGAGAGAGGTGGGTTGATTGCATTTTCATGGACTGCAAGAAGGCCTTCGACACAGTTCCTCACAAGAGATTAGTGCAGATGCTGGAGGATCAGGCGTGTATAACAGGAAGGGCACTGCAATGGATCAGAGAATATCTGACAGGGAGGCAACAGCGAGTCATGGTACGTAATGAGGTATCACAGTGGGCACCTGTGACGAGCGGGGTCCCACAGGAGTTATTCCTAGGACCAGTGCTATTTTTGGTATATGTGAATGACATGATGGAAGGGATAGATTCAGAAGCGTCCCTGTTCGCAGATGATGTGAGGCTAATGAGGAGAATTAAATCAGATGAGGATCAGGCAGGACTTCAAAGAGACCTGGACAGGCTGGACACCTGGTCCAGCAACTGGCTCCTCGAATTTAACCCCGCCAAATGCAAAGACATGAAGATCGGGGAAGGGCAAAGAAGACCATAGACAGGGAATAGGCTAGGCAAACCACCTGGATTCCCAACAACTGCACAGTCCAGGGCAACATGGGTTCAGGGCAAGTCGCTCCTGCCTCTCACAACTACTAGATCACTATGATATGGCCTTGGATGCACTGGAAAAAAAACAGAATGCAGATGTAATATACACAGACTTTGAAAAAGCGTTTGACAAGTGCAATCATGGCGTACTAGAGCACAAAATACGTGCTAAAGGAATAACTGGCAAAGTGAGGAGATGGATCTTCAACTTCCTAACCAGTCGAACACAAAGAGTAGTGGTCAACAGAGTTCAATCGGAGGCTGCCATAGTGAAGAGCTCTGTTTCAAAAGGCACAGTACTCGCCCCCATCCTGTTCCTCATCCTCATATCAGACATAGACAGAGATGTAATCCACAGCACCGTATCATCCTCTGCAGACGATACTAGGATCTGCATGAGGCTGTCATCTATTGAGGACACGGTTAACCTCCAAGTTTTCCAATGGGCAACGGATAACAATTTGATGTTCAATGAGGACAAATTCCAACTACTCCGTTATGGAAAACTGGAGGAGATAATAACTAGAACAGAGTATACTACAAACTCTGGCCATACAATAGAGCGGAAAAATAATATAAGGGACCTGGGAATAGTAATGTCTGAGGATCTCACTTTCAAGGATCACAACAGAGCCACGATCACAAGTGCAAAGAAAATGATAGGATGGATAATGAGAACGTTCAAAACGAGAGATGCCAAGCCAATGATGATCCCTTTCAAATTACTTATTCTCTCTAGGTTGGAATACTGCTGTACATTAACATCTCCGTTCAAAGCAGGTGAAATTGCAGATCTAGAGAGTGTACAGAGAATCTATACTGCACGTATAAGTTCTATCAAGCACCTGAACTACTGGGAACGCTTGAAAGCACTTGACTTGTACTCGTTGAAACGCAGGAGAGAGAGATATATCATAATCTACACTTGGAAAATCCTAGAAGGAATGGTCCCGAATCTGCACACAGAAATCACTCCCTACGAAAGTAAAAGACTGGGCAGGCGATGCGAAATACCCCCAATTAAAAGTAGGGGCGCCATTGGTACACTAAGAGAAAACACCATAAGTGTCCGGGGCCCAAGACTGTTCAACAGCCTCCCACCAAGCATAGGGGGAATTACCAATAGGCCCCTGGCTGCCTTCAAGAGAGAGCTGAACAGATACCTAAAGTCAGTGCCGGATCAGCCGAGCTGTGGTTCGTACGTTGGACTACGTGCGGCCAGCAGTAACAGCCTGGTTGATCAGGCCCTGATCCACCGAGAGGCTTGGTCGTGGACCGGGTCTCGGGGACGTTGATCCCCGGAATAACCTCCAGGTAGACTCCAGGCAGGTAGGCGGCCAAAGACCCGCAAACCTCACTCAAGAAGATCCTGGGGTAAGCATAATACCGAGCATGTCTCCGGAAGCACACATTAACTAGATAACTGCTGCAGCATATGGGCGCCTGGCAAACCTGAGAATAGCGTTCCGATACCTTAGTAAGGAATCGTTCAAGACTCTGTACACCGCATACGTCAGGCCAGTTTACAGCACCAGTTTGGAACCCACACCTGGTCAAGCATGTCAAGAAATTAGAGAAAGTGCAAAGGTTTTCAACAAGGCTAGTTCCGGAGCTCAGGGGAATGTCCTACGAAGATTCGTTAAGGGAAATCGGCCTGACGACACTGGAGGACAGGAGGGTGAGGGAATAAAGGCATGCAAAATACTGAGAGGAATAGACAAGGCGGACAAAGACAGGATGTTCCAGAGAGGGGACACAGAAACAAGGGGTCACAATTGGAAGCTGAAGACTCAGATGAGTCAATAGGGATGTTAGGAAGTATTTCTTTAGTCATAGAGTTGTCAGGAAGTAGAATAGCCTGGAAAGTGACGTAGTGGAGGCAGGAACCATACACAGTTTTAATTAAGACGAGGTATGATAAAGCTCATGGAGCAGGGAGAGGGAGGACCCAGTAGCGACCAGTGAAGAGGCGGGGCCGGGAGCTGAGTATCGACCCCTGCAACCACAATTAGACGAGTACACACACAAGGAGAGAGTGGACCTTGAAACGACTAGTGAAGAGGCGGGCCAGGAGCTATGACTCGACCCCTGCAACCACAATTACCAGGTCAGTACACTCACACACACAGTACCCCCCCCCCCCTCATCCACAGGTTAAGCGTCTATCGACAATTGATTTTGACAACTGGTAACTAACACACGCACAAGATAAGTCGTAATGAGCGAGTCAGTGAATGAACAATGCTGGACAGAGACTCGAACTGTGGTTGGTGCATGTAATGTGATTGTACAGCAATGCAAGCAACCATACGACCTGTTTTTGTAATACTCATTTGTGCTTAATTGTTATCTGTTTACAATAATGTTTTACCACTGAATACTTCATTGCTTAGTTAATCTTAAGTTAATTTTAAGCCTGCCCGTAATGCTATGTATTCAAGTGGCTTTGGCATGCTGCATTTAACTGTATTCTTTTGTACTTCTCTGTATCATGTTCAAATAAATAAATAAATAAATAAATAAATAGGCCCAACCTTATAACCACTCAACCACGGAACTTAAAATAGAATGATTTTACAACCATCACAACTGTGAGTTGGTTGTGTCAGCAGCTCCAGCCATGACACTACTGTCTCTTCCTACACTCTCAACACCTTCCATGGAACATCTATGATCGTAGATGATTATTCACTGAGTATCCTTCGTTACTCCTTAACTCTGAAGGTGAGTGATGGATGTTATATTTCTGAGAGTCACTGGAACTGTGATGTTTGTTCACCTCTGGCAAGACAGCTGTTGACTGAATGATGGTCACTGTTGTTACTTTGTTTGGGATCACCCAACCTTGTGGGAGACGACCCATGTGTAGCAAAACTATGTAAACTATTATTATTGTAATCATCTTTATTATTATTATCACTAAAACCTGCTATTATTACTTTACTACTACTACTGCTATTATTATTCATAAAAATTGTGAAGCGCCAAATGCTAGATGGTTGCTCGTGCTAGCGATGTTGGAGGCTCGATCCTTCGTTTACTAACGGTGACTCTCCATGGCAAGACAGAGGAAGTGAGCGATGCTCTGCTGTAGATAACATGTGACTGCTCCAGCAGTCAGAGTCCCTCAGGAAGGTTCCTTGATGTTGGTGAGGGGCTCTTGATTTAGGGAATTGGATCTGTGCTCCATTTCCCCGAATTAAGCCTGAATGCCTTCCACCTCCCTCCCCCCAGGCGCTGTATAATCCTACGGGTTTAGCGCTTCCCCTTGATTATAATAATAATAATAATCCAGCAGTCAGATCAAGCTCTACCCTGCCTTCCCTGGCAGGGTAGAGCTTGAGGTCACTCTCCCGTAAACTAAGTTAATTGCACAGAGGAGCGCACAAGCATGAGAGTCGTAGCTGATCAATACTACTGGAATTTGCACTAATGAAATTGCTACTTAACCTCAAGATTGATGTCGGTAACTGCGTCACTCCTTCACTCCTCTAGTCATCCTGGAGCTTGTCTCTAGCTACTTCTGTTCTTATTCTCGTCGTTGGCTTCAAGTTATCGGGAAAATAATGTACATAGGATCCAATCTCCTGCCATGGGTTCGAATCCCCCCATTCTGTGATCTGATTAGATTTGTTTTACATATATTAAGAATAACAGTGATCCTAGTACTGGTCATTGAAATCCTCACTGGTTTCTGTTTCTCATCCATACATTAATTAATGGTAATACCGATAACTTGATGAATGAGACACATGTGCAACTCTTGGGTAGAATTCTGTCTCCAAGAGGAAACTGAACGAGTATCTTCACCAGGTGCTAGATCAACTACCAGCAGCAACAGTTTGGTTGACCAGGCAAGCACCAAACGATCCTGCCAAGGCCGGGCCCCGGGAGTAGAAAAACTCTCGGAACTCACCAAAGGTATATCAAAGGTAGGTTTAGTGATGAACTTGCGAGGCAGGAATTTCTAATTCTAAAAATATTTGTTCTGACCACTACTCTCTGACAGCCGTTCATCAGTGATCCCTTGATGTGCGACACCGATAATAGTAATAATAATAATAATAATAATAATAATAATAATAATAATAATAATAATAATAATAATCTATATTTCTACAAATATATGTACAAGGTATACAGACCATAGCTGACATCAGTAACATACTACTACACAGAAAGCCGCTTGTTATGCTGAGCATTTCGGGCAAATTATGTCAGTTTTGTTCCAGGATGCGACCCACACCAGTCCACTAACACCCAGGTGCCCATTTTAGTGATGTGGAACATAGACATCCAGTGTAAGGAAACACGCCCAATGTTTTTACCTTCGCTGGGAATCGAATCCGGACACCTCACCTTGTGAAGCGAGGGCTTTAGCCACCAGGCCACGGAGCATCTTTGCTCAGGTTTCAAAGTGAGTTGTGGCTTACTGTGTCAAACACTTCCTTGCATGAGGAATTAAACACGTGCACTACATCTGGGTATCTTTATTTGTAGACGTTTCGCCGTCCAGTGGCTTTATCAATACAAATTCAAGGATATGATGGGAAGACAGTAGAACTATATACCAAAGACGAAGTAATCACTCCGTCAGCCTTGAAGTTGGTGAAGAGCACCGTAGTCTTCAGAATCTTGTCGGTATTGTATACTATTGTATACTATTCATGTACTATTTTATTGCGTATCCCTGAACAACAGTGAACTCCCTCCCGTCGTTCTTGAAATCCCATGGAAAGTAATCGAGCGTCGAGGGAGAGAGAGAGAGATGGGGGAGGGTGGATAGGAAGAGGTGGAAAGAAGGGAGAGGGGGAGGGAGACAGGGAGGTTGATCGAAGGAACTGAAAGTTGACTTCAGTTCAATTTTAACTTCCATTTGTGTCACCTTGTTCCTGATCTCAGCTTTGAAAAAACTCCAACACTGCCTGGTCTGTCAAGTCCTGTGAGTACCTTGAAGGTTGTTACCATGTCTCCTCCAGGTCTTGCCTATATAAGGTCGTCAGGTTCCATTTCTTTAGCCATTGGGAAAAAGACACTGGCAGCAAAGGAGCCTTTCAGTATAACGTTTCGCTGAAGACTGGCATCTATCGAGTACCTACTTGACAAAGCCCAGCCTTGGTACTTGATAAAGCCCAGCCTTGGTACTTGATAAAGCCCAGCCTTGGTACTTGATAAAGCTCAGCCTTGGTACTTGATAAAGCCCAGCCTTGGTACTTGACAAAGCCCAGCCTTGGTACTTGATAAAGCCCAGCCTTGGTACTTGACAAAGCCCAGCCTTGGTACTTGACAAAGCCCAGCCTTGATACTTGACAAAGCCCAGCCTTGGTACTTGACAAAGCCCAGCCTTGGTACTTGATAAAGCCCAGCCTTGGTACTTGACAAAGCCCAGCCTTGGTACTTGACAAAGCCCAGCCTTGGTACTTGACAAAGCCCAGCCTTGGTACTTGATAAAGCCCAGCCTTGGTATTTGACAAAGCCCAGCCTTGGTACTTGAGAAAGCCCAGCCTTGGTACTTGACAAAGCCCAGCCTTGGTACTTGACAAAGACCAGCCTTGGTACTTGACAAAGCCCAGCCTTGGTACTTGACAAAGCCCAGCCTTGGTACTTGATAAAGCCCAGCCTTGGTATTTGACAAAGCCCAGCCTTGGTACTTGACAAAGCCCAGCCTTGGTACTTGACAAAGCCCAGCCTTGGTACTTGACAAAACCCAGCCTTGGTACTTGACAAAGCCCAGCCTTCGAACTTGACAAAGCCCAGCCTTGGTACTTGACAAAACCCAGCCTTGGTACTTGATAAAGCCCAGCCCTGGTACTTGACAAAGCCCAGCCTTGGTACTTGAGAAAGCCCAGCCTTGGTACTTGATAAAGCCCAGCCTTGGTACTTGACAAAGCCCAGCCTTGGTACTTGACAAAGCCCAGCCTTGGTATTTGATAAAGCCCAGCCTTGGTACTTGACAAAGCCCAGCCTTGGTACTTGACAAAGCCCAGCCTTGGTACTTGACAAAGCCCAGCCTTGGTACTTGATAAAGCCCAGCCTTGGTACTTGATAAAGCCCAGCCTTGGTACTTGACAAAGCCCAGCCTTGGTACTTGACAAAACCCAGCCTTGGTACTTGACAAAGCCCAGCCTTGGTATTTGATAAAGCCCAGCCTTGGTACTTGACAAAGCCCAGCCTTGGTACTTGACAAAGCCCAGCCTTGGTACTTGACAAAGCCCAGCCTTGGTGCTTGATAAAGCCCAGCCTTGGTATTTGACAAAGCCCAGCCTTGGTACTTGAGAAAGCCCAGCCTTGGTACTTGACAAAGCCCAGCCTTGGTACTTGACAAAGACCAGCCTTGGTACTTGACAAAGCCCAGCCTTGGTACTTGACAAAGACCAGCCTTGGTACTTGACAAAGCCCAGCCTTGGTACTTGACAAAGCCCAGCCTTGGTACTTGATAAAACCCAGCCTTGGTATTTGACAAAGCCCAGCCTTGGTACTTGACAAAGCCCAGCCTTGGTACTTGACAAAGCCCAGCCTTGGTACTTGACAAAACCCAGCCTTGGTACTTGACAAAGCCCAGCCTTGGTACTTGACAAAACCCAGCCTTGGTACTTGACAAAGCCCAGCCTTGGTACTTGACAAAGCCCAGCCTTGGTACTTGACAAAACCCAGCCTTGGTACTTGATAAAGCCCAGCCCTGGTACTTGACAAAGCCCAGCCTTGGTACTTGACAAAGCCCAGCCTTGGTACTTGATAAAGCCCAGCCTTGGTACTTGACAAAGCCCAGCCTTGGTACTTGACAAAGCCCAGCCTTGGTATTTGATAAAGCCCAGCCTTGGTACTTGACAAAGCCCAGCCTTGGTACTTGACAAAGCCCAGCCTTGGTACTTGACAAAGCCCAGCCTTGGTACTTGATAAAGCCCAGCCTTGGTACTTGACAAAGCCCAGCCTTGGTACTTGACAAAGCCCAGCCTTGGTACTTGACAAAACCCAGCCTTGGTACTTGACAAAGCCCAGCCTTGGTATTTGACAAAACCCAGCCTTGGTACTTGACAAAGTCCAGCCTTGGTACTTGACAAAGCCCAGCCTTGGTACTTGAGAAAGCCCAGCCTTGGTACTTGACAAAGCCCAGCCTTGGTACTTGATAAAGCCCAGCCTTGGTACTTGATAAAACTCAGCCTTGGTACTTTATAAAGCCCAGCCTTGGTACTTGGCAAAGCCCAGTCTTGGTACTTGACAAAGCCCAGCCTTGGTACTTGACAAAGCCCAGCCTTGGTACTTGATAAAGCCCAGCCTTGGTACTTGACAAAGCCCAGCCTTGGTACTTGACAAAGCCCAGCCTTGGTACTTGATAAAGCCCAGCCTTGGTACTTGACAAAGCCCAGCCTTGGTACTTGACAAAGCCCAGCCTTGGTACTTGACAAAACCCAGCCTTGGTACTTGACAAAGCCCAGC